>NW_027552501.1:0-80953 GCF_045843805.1 Urocitellus parryii | reverse complement strand
CTAGCACAAACCGTGTTTGATTTAGAGTTCCAACAACATGTATCCATAGAGGAGAAAACAGAGTGAAACCTAAACATGAAAACGGTTACTGCAAAGGAACGGTTTCACCTAGAAGATCGAAATTTGGTGAGCCATGTGTGATTGGTCGGCTGATCATTAAATGCAGGTATCATCAAGATTGGGTGAAAAAATGTTTGCTGAGATTTCCGGAAACTCGTAGTTTTTTGGAAGCTTGGCAACCCCTTTCAATGAAAGTGATTCTCGTCAGTCTCTGCTTGGGGCTACTTCAATAGGACACAAACCATAGCGATAGAACTTGGAACTACATTATTGTGCCAAGTTTCAAAGAGCTAGCCCAAACCGTGTTTGATTTAGAGTTCCAACTACATGTATCCATATAGGAGAAAACAGAGTGAAACCGAAACATGAAAACGGTTACTGCAAAGGAAGGGTTTAACCTGGAAGAACGAAATTTGGTGAGCAAAGTGGGATTCGTGTACTGATGACTACCTGCAAGTATCATCAAGATTGGGTGAAAAAATGTTTGGTGAGATTTCCGGAAACTCGTATTTTTTTGGAAGCTTGGCAACCCTTTCAATGAAAGTGATTCTCGTCAGTCTCTGCTTGGGGCTACTTCAATAGGACACAAACCATAGCGATATATCTTGAAACTACATTATTGTACCAAGTTTCAAAGATCTAGCCCAAACCGTGTTTGATTTAGAGTTCCGACTACATGTATTCCTATAGGAGAAAACAGAGTGAAAACTAAACATGAAAACGGTTACTGCAAAGGAACGGTTTAACCTAGAAGAACGAAATTTGGTGAGCCAAGTGGGATTCGTGTACTGATCATTACCTGCAAGTATCATCAAGATTGGGTGAAAAAATGTTTGCTGAGATTTCCGGAAACTCCCAGTGTTTTGGAAGCTTGGCAACCCCTTTCAATGAAAGTGATTCTCGTCAGTCTCTGCTTGGGGCTACTTCAATAGGACACAAACCATAGCAATAGAACATGGAACTACATTCTTCTGCCAAGTTTAAAAGAGCTAGCACAAACCGTGTTTGATTTAGAGTTCCAACAACATGTATCCATAGAGGAGAAAACAGAGTGAAACCTAAACATGAAAACGGTTACTGCAAAGAACGGTTTAACCTAGAAGAACGAAATTTGGTGAGCCAAGTGGGATTGGTCGGCAGATCATTAAATGGAAGTATCATCAAGATTGGGTGAAAAAATGTTTGCTGAGATTTCCGGAAACTTGTAGTGTTTTGGAAGCTTGGCAACCCCTTTCAATGAAAGTGATTCTCGTCATCTCTGCTTGGGGCTAATTCAATAGGACACAAACCATAGCAATACAACATGGAACTACATTCTTCTGCCAAGTTTAAAAGAGCTAGCCCAAACCGTGTTTGATTTAGAGTTCCAACTACATGTATCCATATAGGAGAAAACAGAGTGAAACCTAAACATGAAAACGGTTACTGCAAAGGAACGGTTTAACCTAGAAGAACGAAATTTGGTGAGCCAATGGGATTGGTGTACTGATCATTAAATGGAAGTATCATCAAGATTGGGTGAAAAAATGTTTGCTGAGATTTCAGGAAACTCGCAGTTTTTTTGAAGCTTGGCAAACTCTTTCAATGAAAGTGATTCTCGTCAGTCTCTGCTTGGGCTACTTCAATAGGACACAAACCATAGCGATAGAACTTAGAAGTACATTATTTTTCCAAGTTTCAAAGAGCTAGCCAAACCGTGTTTGATTTATAGTTCCAACTAAATGTATCCACATAGGAGAATCAGAGTGAAACCTAAACATGAAAACGGTTACTGCAAAGGAACGGTTTAACCTAGAAGAACGAAATTTGGTGATCCAAGTGGGATTCGTGTATTGATCACTACCTGCAAGTATCATCAAGATTGGGTGAAAAAATGTTTGCTGAGATTTCCGCAAACTCGTAGTTTTTTGGAAGCTTGGCAACCCCTTTCAATGAAAGCGATTCTCGTCAGTCTCTGCTTGGGGCTAATTCAATAGGACACAAACAGAGCAATAGAACATGGAACTACATTCTTCTGCCAAGGTTAAAAGAGCTAGCACAATCCGTGTTTGATTTAGAGTTCCAACAACATGTATCCATATAGGAGAAAACAGAGTGAAACCTAAACATGAAAACGGTTCCTGCAAAGGAACGGTTTAACCTAGAAGAACGAAATTTGGTGATCCAAGTGGCATTCGTGTATTGATCACTACCTGCAAGTATCATCAAGATTGGGTGAAAAAATGTTTGGTGAGATTTCCGGAAACTCGTAGTTTTTTGGAAGCTTGGCAACCCCTTTCAATGAAAGTGATTCTCGTCAGTCTCTGCTTGGGGCTACTTCAATAGGACACAAACCATAGCGATAGAACTTGGAACTACAATATTTTTCCAAGTTTCAAAGAGCTAGCCCAAACCGTGTTTGATTTAGAGTTCCTACTACATGTATCCATATAGGAGATAACAGAGTGAAACCGAAACATGAAAACGGTTACTGCAAAGGAACGGTTTAACCTAGAAGAACGAAATTTAGTGAGCCAAGTGGGATTGGTCGGCAGATCATTAAATGGAAGTATCATCAAGATTGGGTGAAAAAAGGTTTGCTGAGATTTTCTGGAAACTCGTAGTTTTTTGGAAGCTTGGCAACCCTTTCAATGAATGTGATTCTCGTGAGTCTCTGCTTGGGGCTACTTCAATAGGACACAAACCATAGTTATACAACTTGGAACTACATTATTGTGCCAAGTTTCAAAGAGCTAGCCCAAACCGTGTTTGATTTAGAGTTCCAACTACATGTATCCATATAGGAGAAAACAGAGTGAAACCTAAACATGAAAACGGTTCCTGCAAAGGAACGGTTTAACCTAGAAGAACGAAATTTGGTGAGCCAAGTGGGATTCGTGTACTGATGACTACCTTCAAGTATCATCAAGATTGGGTGAAAAAATGCTTGCTGAGATTTCCGGAAACTTGTAGTTTTTTGGAAGCTTGGCAACCCCTTTCAATGAAAGTGATTCTCGTCAGTCTCTGCTTGGGGCTACTTCAATAGGACACAAACCATAGCGTTATATCTTGAAACTACATTATTGTGCCAAGTTTCAAAGAGCTAGCCCAAACCGTGTTTGATTTAGAGTTCCGACTACATGTATCCATATAGGAGAAAACAGAGTGAAACCTAAACATGAAAACTGTTACTGCAAAGGAACGGTTTAACCTAGAAGAACGAAATTTGGTGATCCAAGTGGGATTCGTGTATTGATCACTACCTGCAAGTATCATCAAGATTGGGTGAAAAAATGTTTGCTGAGATTTCCGGAAACTCGTAGTTTTTTGGAAGCTTGGCAACCCCTTTCAATGAAAGTGATTCTCGTCAGTCTCTGCTTGGGGCTACTTCAATAGGACACAAACCATAGCGATAGAACTTAGAACTACATTATTTTTCCAAGTTTCAAAGAGCTAGCCCAAACCGTGTTTGATTTAGAGTTCCAACTAAATGTATCCACATAGGAGAATCAGAGTGAAACCTAAACATGAAAACGGTTACTGCAAAGGAACGGTTTAACCTAGAAGAACGAAATTTGGTGAGCCAACTGGATTCGTGTACTGATCACAACCTGCAAGTATCATCAAGATTGGGTGAAAAAATGTTTGCTGAGATTTCCGGAAACTCGTAGTTTTTTGGAAGCTTGGCAACCCCTTTCAATGAAAGTGATTCTCGTCAGTCTCTGCTTGGGGCTACTTCAATAGGACACAAACCATAGCGATAGAACTTGGAACTACAATATTTTTCCAAGTTTCAAAGAGCTAGCCCAAACCGTGTTTGATTTAGAGTTCCAACTACATGTATCCATATAGGAGAAAACAGAGTGAAACCTAAACATGAAAACGGTTACTGCAAAGGAACGGTTTAACCTAGAAGAACGAAATTTGGTGAGCCAAGTGCGATTGGTCAGCAGATCATTAAATGGAAGTATCATCAAGATTGGGTGAAAAACGGTTTGCTGAGATTTCTGGAAACTCGTAGTTTTTTGGAAGCTTGGCAACCCCTTTCAATGAAAGTGATTCTCGTCAGTCTCTGCTTGGGGCTACTTCAATAGACACACACCATAGCGATAGAATTTGGAACTACATTATTGTGCCAAGTTTCATAGAGCTAGCACAAACCGTGTTTGATTTAGAGTTCCGAATACATGTATCCATATAGGAGAAAACAGAGTGAAACCTAAACATGAAAACGGTTACTGCAAAGGAACGGTTTAACCTAGAAGAACGAAATTTGGTGATCCAAGTGTAATTCGTGTATTGATCACTACCTGCAAGTATCATCAAGATTGGGTGAAAAAATGTTTGCTGAGATTTCCGGAAACTCGTAGTGTTTTGGAACCTTGGCAACCCCTTTCAATGAAAGTGATTCTCGTCAGTCTCTGCTTGGGGCTACTTCAATAGGACACAAACCATAGCAATAGAACATGGAACTACATTCTTCTGCCAAGTTTAAAAGAACTAGCACAAACCGTGTTTGATTTAGAGTTCCAACAACATGTATCCATATAGGAGAAAACAGAGTGAAACCTAAACATGAAAACGGTTACTGCAAAGGAACGGTTTAACCTAGAAGAACGAAATTTGGTGAGCCAAGTGGGATTGGTCGGCAGATCATTAAATGCAGGTATTATCAAGATTGGGTGAAAAAATGTTTGCTGAGATGTCCGGAAACTCGTAGTTTTTTGGAAGCTTGGCAACCCCTTTCAATGAAAGTGATTCTCGTCAGTCTCTGCTTGGGGTACTTCAATAGGACACAAACCATAGCTATACAACTTGGAACTACATTATTGTGCCAAGTTTCAAAGAGCTAGCCCAAACCGTGTTTGATTTAGAGTTCCAACTACATGTATCCATATAGGAGAAAACAGAGTGAAACCTAAACATGAAAACGGTTACTGCAAAGGAACGGTTTAACCTAGAAGAACGAAATTTGGTGAGCCAAGTGGGATTCGTGTACTGATGACTACCTGCAAGTATCATCAAGATTGGGTGAAAAAATGTTTGCTGAGATTTCCGGAAACTTGTAGTTTTTTGGAAGCTTGGCAACCCTTTCAATGAAAGTGATTCTCGTCAGTCTCTGCTTGGGGCTACTTCAATAGGACACAAACCATAGCGTTATATCTTGAAACTACATTATTGTGCCAAGTATCAAAGAGCTAGCCCAAACCGTGTTTGATTTAGAGTTCCGACTACATGTATCCATATAGGAGAAAACAGAGTGAAACCTAAACATGAAAACGGTTACTGAAAAGGAACGGTTGAACCTAGAAGAACGAAGTTTGGTGATCCAAGTGGGATTCGTGTACTGATCATTACCTGCAAGTATCATCAAGATTGGGTGAAAAAATGTTTGCTGAGATTTCCGGAAACTCCTAGTGTTTTGGAAGCTTGGCAATCCCTTTCAATGAAAGTGATTCTCGTCAGTCTCTGCTTGGGGCTAATTCAATAGGAAACAAACCATAGCAATAGAACATGGAACTACATTCTTCTGCCAAGTTTAAAGAGCTAGCACAAACCGTGTTTGATTTAGAGTTCCAAAAATATGTATCCATATAGGAGAGAACAGAGTGAAACCTAAACATGAAAACGGTTACTGCAAAGGAACGGTTTAACCTAGGGGAACGAAATTTGGTGAGCAAAGTGGATTGGTCGCCAGATCATTAAATGGAAGAATCATCAAGATTGGGTGAAAAAATGTTTGCTGAAATTTCCGGAAACTCGTAGTTTTGGATGCTTGGCAACCCCTTTAATGAAAGTGATTCTCGTCAGTCTCTGCTTGGGGCTACTTCAATAGGACACAAACCATAGCGATAGAACTTGCAACTACATTATTGTGCCAAGATTCAAAGAGCTAGCACAAACCGTGTTTGATTTAGAGTTCCAACTACATGTATCCATATAGGAGAAAACAGAGTGAAACCTAAACATAAAAAGGGTTACAGCAAAGGAACGGTTTAACCTAGAAGAACGAAATTTGGTGAGCCAAGTGGGATTCGTGTACTGATCATTACCTGCAATTATCAACAAGATTGGGTGAAAAAATGTTTGCTGAGATTTCCGGAAACTCGTAGTGTTTTGGAACCTTGGAAACCCCTTTCAATGAAAGTGATTCTCGTCAGTCTCTGCTTGGGGCTAATTTAATAGGACACAAACCATAGCAATAGAACATGGAACTACATTCTTCTGCCAAGTTTAAAAGAATTAGCACAAACCGTGTTTGATTTAGAGTTCCAACTACATGTATCCATATAGGAGAAAACAGAGTGAAACCTAAACATGAAAACGGTTACTGCAAAGGAACGTTTAACCTAGAAGAACGAAATTTGGTGAGCCAAGTGGGATTGGTCGGCAGATCATTAAATGGAAGTATCATCAAGATTGGGTGAAAAAATGTTTGCTGAGATTTCCGGAAACTCGTAGTTTTTTCGAAGCTTGGCTACCCCTTTCAATGAAAGTGATTCTAGTCTGTCTCTGCTTGGGACTACTTCAATAGGACACAAACCATAGCGATAGAACTTGGAACTACATTATTGTGCCAAGTTTCAAAGAGCTAGCCCAAACCGTGATTGATTTAGAGTTCCAACTACATGTATCCATATTGGAGAAAACAGAGTGAAACCTAAACATGAAAACGGTTACTGCAAAGGAACGGTTTAACCTAGAAGAACGAAATTTGGTGAGCCAAGTGGGATTCGTGTACTGATGACTACCTGCAAGTATCATCAAGATTGGGTGAAAAAATGTTTGCTGAGATTTCCGGAAACCTTAGTTTTTTGGAAGCTTGGCAACCCCTTTCAATGAAAGTGATTCTCGTCAGTCTCTGCTTGGGTCTACTTCAATAGGACACAAACCATAGCGTTATATCTTGAAAGTACATTATTGTGCCAAGTTTCCAAGAGCTAGCCCAAACCATGTTTGATTTAGAGTTCCAACTACATGTATCCATATAGGAGATAACAGAGTGAAACTAAACATGAAAACGGTTACTGCAAAGGAACGGTTTAACCTAGAAGAACGAAATTTGGTGAGCCAAGTGGGATTGATTGGCAGATCATTAAATGGAAGTATCATCAAGATTGGGTAAAAAAATGTTTGCTGAGATTTCCGGAAACTCGTAGTTTTTTGGAAGCTTGGCAACCCCTTTCAATGAAAGTGATTCTCGTCAGTCTCTGCTTGGGGCTACTTCAATAGGACACAAACCATAGCGATAGAACGTGGAACTACAATATTTTTCCAAGTTTCAAAGAGCTAGCACAAACCGTGTTTTGATTTAGAGTTCCAACTACAAGTATCCATATAGGAGAAAACAGAGTGAAACCTAAACATGAAAACGGTTACTGCAAAGGAACGGTTTAACCTAGAAGAACGAAATTTGGTGAGCCAAGTGGGATAGTCGGCAGATCATTAAACGGAAGTATCATCAAGATTGGGTGAAAAAATGTTTGCTGAGATTTCCGGAAACTCGTAGTTTTTTCGAAGCTTGGCAAACCCTTTCAATGAAAGTGATTCTAGTCTGTCTCTGCTTGGGGCTACTTCAATAGGACACAAACCATCGCGATAGAGCGTGGAACTACATTATTGTGCCTAGTTTCAAAGAGCTAGCCCAAACCGTGATTGATTTAGAGTTCCAAATACATTTATCCATTTAGGAGAATACAGAGTGAAACCTAAACTTGAAAACGGTTACTGCAAAGGAACGGTTTCACCTAGAAGAACGAAATTTGGTGAGCCAAGTGTGATTGGTCGGCTGATCATTAAATGCAGGTATCATCAAGATTGGGTGAAAAAATGTTTGCTGAGATTTCCGGAAACTCGTAGTTTTTTGGAAGCTTGGCAACCCCTTTCAATGAAAGTGATTCTCGTCAGTCTCTGCTTGGGGCTACTTCAATAGGACACAAACCATAGCGACAGAACTTGGAACTACATTATTGTGCCACGTTTCAAAGAGCTAGCACAAACCGTGTTTGATTTAGAGTTCCAACTACATGTATCCATATAGGAGAAAACAGAGTGAAACCTAAACATGAAAACGGTTACTTCAAATTAACGGTTTAACCTAGAAGAACGAAATTTGGTGAGCCAAGTGGGATTGGTCGGCAGATCATTAAATGGAAGTATCATTAAGATTGGGTGAAAAAATGTTTGCTGAGATTTCCGGAAACTCGTAGTTTTTTCGATGCTTGGCAACCCTTTTAATGAAAGTGATTCTAGTCAGTCTCTGCTTGGGGCTACTTCAATAGGACACAAACCATAGCGATAGAACTTGGGACTACATTATTGTGCCAAGTTTCAAAGAGCTAGCCCAAACCGTGTTTGATTTAGAGTTCCAACTACTTGTATCCATATAGGAGAAAACAGAGTGAAACCTAAACATGAAAACGGTTACTGCAAAGGAACGGTTTAACCTAGAAGAACGAAATTTGGTGAGCCAAGTGGGATTGGTCGGCTGATCATTAAATGGAAGTATCATCAAGATTGGGTGAAAAAATGTTTGCTGAGATTTTCCGGAAACTCGTAGTTTTTTGGAAGCTTGGCAACCCTTTCAGTGAAAGAGATTCTCGTCAGTCTCTGCTTGGGGCTACTTCAATAGGACACAAACCATAGTGATAGAACTTGGAACTACATTATGGTGCCAAGTATCAAAGAGCTAGCACAAACCGTGTTTGATTTAGAGTTCCAACTACATGTATCCATATAGGAGAAAACAGAGTGAAACCTAAACATGAAAACGGTTACTGCAAAGGAACGGTTTAACCTAGAAGAACGAAATTTGGTGAGCCAAGTGGGATTGGTCAGCTGATCATTAAATGGAAGTATCATCAAGATTGGGTGAAAAAATGTTTGCTGAGATTTCCGGAAACTCGTAGTTTTTTGGAAGCTTGGCAACCCCTTTCAATGAAAGTGATTCTCCTCAGTCTCTTCATGGGCTACTTCAATAGGACACAAACCATAGCGATAGAACTTGGAACTACATTATTGTGCCAAGTTTCAAAGAGCTAGCCCAAACCGTGTTTGATTTAGAGTTCCAATTACATGTATCCATATAGGAGAAAACTGAGTGAAACCTAAACATGAAAACGGTTACTGCAAAGGAACGGTTTAACCTAGAAGAACTAAATTTGGTGAGCCAAGTGGGATTGGTCGGCAGATCATTAAATGGAAGTATCATCAAGATTGGGAGAAAAAATGTTTGCTGAGATTTCCGGAAACTCGTAGTTTTTCCGAAGCTTGGCAGCCCTTTTAATGAAAGTGATTCTAGTAAGTCTCTGCTTGGGGCTACTTCAATAGGACACAAACCATAGTGATAGAACATGGAACTACATTATTGTGCCAAGTTTCAAAGAGCTAGCAAAAACAGTGTTTGATTTAGAGTTCCAAATACTTGTATCCATATAGGAGAAAACAGAGTGAAACCTAAACATGAAAACGGTTACTGCAAAGGAACGGTTTAACCTAGAAGAACGAAATTTTGAGCCAAGTTGGATTCGTGTACTGATGACTACCTGCAAGTATCATCAAGATTGGGTGAAAAAAATGTTTGCTGAGATTTCCGGAAACTCGTAGTTTTTTCGAAGCTTGGCAACCCCTTTCAATGAAAGTGATTCTAGTCAGTCTCTGCTTGGGGCTATTTCAATAGGACACAAACCATAGCATTAGAACTTGGAACTACATTATTGTGCCAAGTTTCAAAGAGCTAGCACAAACCGTGTTTGATTTAGAGTTCCAACTACATGTATACATATAGGAGAAAACAGAGTGAAACCTAAACATGAAAACGGTTACTGCAAAGGAACGGTTTAACCTAGAAGAACGAAATTTGGTGAGCCAAGTGGGATTCGTGTACTGATGACTACCTGCAAGTATCATCAAGATTCGGTGAAAAAATGTTTCCTGAGATTTCCGGAAACTCGTGGTTTTTTGGAAGCTTGACAACCCCTTTCAATGAAAGTGATTCTCGTCAGTCTCTGCTTGGGGCTACTTCAATAGGACACAAACCATAGCGATAGAACTTGGAACTACATTATTGTGCCAAGTTTCAAAGAGCTAGCCCAAACCGTGTTTGATTTAGAGTTCCAACTACATGTATCCATATAGGAGATAACAGAGTGAAACCTAAACATGAAAAACGGTTACTGCAAAGGAACAGTTTAACCTAGAAGAACGAAATTTGGTGAGCCAAGTGGGATTGATCGGCAGATCATTAAATGGAAGTATCATCAAGATTGGGTAAAAAAATGTTTGCTGAGATTTCTGGAAACTCGTAGTTTTTTCGAACCTTGGCAACCCCTTTCAATGAAAGTGATTCTAGTCAGTCTCTGCTTGGGGCTACTTCAATAGGCCACAAACCATAGCGATAGAACTTGGAACTACATTATTGTGCCAAGTTTCAAAGAGCTAGCACAAACCGTGTTTGATTTAGAGTTCCAACTACATGTATCCATATAGGAGATAACAGAGTGAAACCTAAACATGAAAACGGTTACTGAAAAGGAACGGTTTAACCTAGAAGAACGAAATTTGGTGAGCCAAGTGGGATTCGTGTACTGATCATTACCTGCAATTATCATCAAGATTGGGTGAAAAAATGTTTGCTGAGATTTCCGGAAACTCGTAGTGTTTTGGAAGCTTGGCAACCCCTTTCAATGAAAGTGATTCTCGTCAGTCTCTGCTTGGGGCTACGTCAATAGGACACACACCATAGCGATAGAATTTGGAACTACATTATTGTGCCAAGTTTCATAGAGCTAGCACAAACCGTGTTTGATTTAGAGTTCCGACTACATGTATCCATATAGGAGAAAACAGAGTGAAACCTAAACATGAAAACGGTTACTGCAAAGGAATGGTTTAACCTAGAAGAACGAAATTTGGTGATCCAAGTGTAATTCATGTATTGATCACTACCTGCAAGTATCATCAAGATTGGGTGAAAAAATGTTTGCTGAGATTTCCGGAAACTCGTAGTGTTTTGGGAACCTTGGCAACCCCTTTCAATGAAAGTGATTCTCGTCAGTCTCCTGCTTGGGGCTAATTCAATAGGACAAAAACCATAGCAATAGAACATGGAACTACATTCTTCTGCCAAGTTTAAAAGAATTAGCACAAACCGTGTTTGATTTAGAGTTCCAACTACATGTATCCATATAGGAGAAAACAGAGTGAAACCTAAACATGAAAACGGTTACTGAAAAGGAACGGTTTAACCTAGAAGAACGAAATTTGGTGAGCCAAGTGGAATTGGTCGGCAGATCATTAAATGGAAGTATCATCAAGATTGGGTGAAAAATGTTTGCTGAGATTTCCGGAAACTCGTAGTTTTTTGGAACCTTGGCAACCCCTTTCAATGAAAGTGATTCTCCTCAGTCTCTTCATGGGGCTACTTCAATAGGACACAAACCATAGCGATAGAACTTGGAACTACATTATTGTGCCAAGTTTCAAAGAGCTAGCCCTAACCGTGTTTGATTTAGAGTTCCAATTACATGTATCCATATAGGAGAAAACTGAGTGAAACCTAAACATGAAAACGGTTACTGCAAAGGAACGGTTTAACCTAGAAGAACGAAATTTGGTGAGCCAAGTGGGATTGGTCGGCAGATCATTAAATGGAAGTATCATCAAGATTGGGAGAAAAAATGTTTGCTGAGATTTCCGGAAACTCGTAGTTTTTCCGAAGCTTGCAGCCCTTTTAATGAAAGTGATTCTAGTAAGTCTCTGCTTGGGGGCTACTTCAATAGGACACAAACCATAGTGATAGAACATGGAACTACATTATTGTGCCAAGTTTCAAAGAGCTAGCACAAACAGTGTTTGATTTAGAGTTCCAAATACTTGTATCCATATAGGAGAAAACAGAGTGAAACCTAAACATGAAAACGGTTACTGCAAAGGAACGGTTTAACCTAGAAGAACGAAATTTGGTGAGCCAAGTTGGATTCGTGTACTGATGACTACCTGCAAGTATCATCAAGATTGGGTGAAAAAATGTTTGCTGAGATTTCCGGAAACTCGTAGTTTTTTCGAAGCTTGGCAACCCCTTTCAATGAAAGTGTTTCTCGTCAGTCTCTGCTTGGGGCTATTTCAATAGGACACAAACCATAGCATTAGAACTTGGAACTACATTATTGTGCCAAGTTTCAAAGAGCTAGCACAAACCGTGTTTGATTTAGAGTTCCAACTACATGTATCCATATAGGAGAAAACAGAGTGAAACCTAAACATGAAAACGGTTACTGCAAAGGAACGGTTTAACCTAGAAGAACGAAATTTGGTGAGCCAAGTGGGATTCGTGTACTGATGACTACCTGCAAGTATCATCAAGATTCGGTGAAAAAATGTTTCCTGAGATTTCCGGAAACTCGTGGTTTTTGGAAGCTTGACAACCCCTTTCAATGAAAGTGATTCTCGTCAGTCTCTGCTTGGAACTACTTCAAATAGGACACAAAACCATAGCGATAGAACTTGGAACTACATTATTGTGCCAAGTTTCAAAGAGCTAGCCCAAACGTGTTTGATTTAGAGTTCCAACTACATGTATCCATATAGGAGATAACAGAGTGAAACCTAAACATGAAAACGGTTACTGCAAAGGAACGGTTTAACCTAGAAGAACGAAATTTGGTGAGCCAAGTGGGATTGATCAGCAGATCATTAAATGGAAGTATCATCAAGATTGGGTAAAAAAATGTTTGCTGAGATTTCCGGAAACTCGTAGTTTTTTTGAAGCTTGGCAACCCCTTTCAATGAAAGTGATTCTAGTCAGTCTCTGCTTGGGGCTACTTCAATAGGCCACAAACCATAGCGATAGAACTTGGAACTACATTATTTTGCCTAGTTTCAAAGAGCTAGCACAAACCGTGTTTGATTTAGAGTTCCAAATACATGTATCCATATAGGAGATAACAGAGTGAAACCTAAACATGAAAACGGTTACTGAAAAGGAACGGTTTAACCTAGAAGAACGAAATTTGGTGAGCCAAGTGGGATTCGTGTACTGATCATTACCTGCAATTATCATCAAGATTGGGTGAAAAAATGTTTGCTGAGATTTCCGGAAACTCGTAGTGTTTTGGAAGCTTGGCAACCCCTTTCAATGAAAGTGATTCTCGTCAGTCTCTGCTTGGGGCTACGTCAATAGGACACACACCATAGCGATAGAATTTGGAACTACATTATTGTGCCAAGTTTCATAGAGCTAGCACAAACCGTGTTTGATTTAGAGTTCCGACTATATGTATCCATATAGGAGAAAACAGAGTGAAACTAAACATGAAAACGGTTACTGCAAAGGAATGGTTTAACCTAGAAGA
The DNA here is from genome assembly GCF_045843805.1 of Urocitellus parryii. Taxonomy (NCBI): domain Eukaryota; kingdom Metazoa; phylum Chordata; class Mammalia; order Rodentia; family Sciuridae; genus Urocitellus; species Urocitellus parryii. The sequence goes on along the minus strand of NW_027552501.1, from coordinate 67,562 downwards.
ACGAAATTTGGTTATCCAAGTGTAATTCGTGTATTGATCACTACCTGCAAGTATCATCAAGATTGTGTGAAAAATGTTTGCTGAGATTTCCGGTAACTCGTAGTGTTTGGAACCTTGGCAACCCCTTTCAATGAAAGTGATTCTCGTCAGTCTCTGCTTGGGGCTAATTCAATAGGACAAAAACCATAGCAATAGAACATGGAACTACATTCTTCTGCCAAGTTTAAAAGAATTAGCACAAACCGTGTTTGATTTAGAGTTCCAACTACATGTATCCATATAGGAGAAAACAGAGTGAAACCTAAACATGAAAACGGTTACTGCAAAGGAACGGTTTAACCTAGAAGAACGAAATTTGGTGAGCCAAGTGGGATTGGTCGGCAGATCATTAAATGGAAGTATCATCAAGATTGGGTGAAAAAATGTTTGCTGAGATTTCCGGAAACTAGTAGTTTTTTCGAAGCTTGGCTACCCCTTTCAATGAAAGTGATTCTAGTCTGCCTCTGCTTGGGGCTACTTCAATAGGACACAAACCATAGCGATAGAACTTGGAACTACATTATTGTGCCAAGTTTCAAAGAGCTAGCCCAAACCCTGATTGATTTAGAGTTCCAAATACATTTATCCATATAAGAGAAAACAGAGTGAAACCTAAACATGAAAACGGTTACTGCAAAGGAACGGTTTAACCTAGAAGAACGAAATTTTGTGAGCCAAGTGTGATTGGTCGGCTGATCATTAAATGCAGGTATTATCAAGATTGGGTGAAAAATGTTTGCTGAGATGTCCGAAACTCGTAGTTTTTTGGAAGCTTGGCAACCCCTTTCAATGAAAGTGATTCTCGTCAGTCTCTGCTTGGGGCTACTTCAATAGGACACAAACCATAGCGATACAACTTGGAACTACATTATTATGCCAAGTTTCAAAGAGCTAGCCCAATCCGTGTTTGATTTAGAGTTCCAACTACATGTATCCATATAGGAGAAAACAGAGTGAAACCTAAACATGAAAACGGTTACTACAAAGGAACGGTTTAACCTAGAAGAACGAAATTTGGTGAGCCAAGTGGGATTCGTGTACTGATGACTACCTGCAAGTATCATCAAGATTGGGTGAAAAAATGTTTGCTGAGATTTCCGGAAACTTGTAGTTTTTTTGAAGCTTGGCAACCCCTTTCAATGAAAGTGATTCTCGTAAGTCTCTGCTTGGGGCTACTTCAATAGGACACAAACCATAGCGTTATATCTTGAAACTACATTATTGTGCCAAGTATCAAAGAGCTAGCCCAAACCGTGTTTGATTTAGAGTTCCGAATACATGTATCCATATAGGAGAAAACAGAGTGAAACCTAAACATGAAAACGGTTAATGCAAAGGAACGGTTTAACCTAGAAGAACGAAACTTGGTGAGCCAAGTGGGATTCGTGTACTGATCATTACCTGCAAGTATCATCAAGATTGGGTGAAAAAATGTTTGCTGAGATTTCCGGAAACTCCTAGTGTTCTGGAAGCTTGGCAACCCCTTTCAATGAAAGTGATTCTCATCAGTCTCTGCTTGGGGCTAATTCAATAGGAAACAAACCATAGCAATAGAACATGGAACTACATTCTTCTGCCAAGTTTAAAAGAGCTAGCACAAACCGTGTTTGATTTAGAGTTCCAAAAATATGTATCCATATAGGAGAAAACAGAGTGAAACCTAAACATGAAAACGGTTACTGCAAAGGAACGGTTTAACCTAGAAGAACGAAATTTGGTGAGCAAAGTGGGATTGGTCGCCAGATCATTAAATGGAAGTATCATCAAGATTGGGTGAAAAAATGTTCCTGAGATTTCCGGAAACTCGTAGTTTTTTGGATGCTTCGCAACGCATTTAATGAAAGTGATTCTCGTCAGTCTCTGCTTGGGGCTACTTCAATAGGACACAAACCATAGCAATAGAACTTGGAACTACATTCTTCTGCCAAGTTTCAAAGAGGCTAGCACAAACCGTGTTTGATTTAGAGTTCCAACTACATGTATCCATATAGGAGAAAACTGAGTGAAACCTAAACATGAAAACGTTACTGCAAAGGAACGGTTTAACCTAGAAGAACGAAAATTTGGTGAGCCAAGTGGGATTCGTGTACTGATGACTACCTGCAAGTATCATCAAGATTCGGTGAAAAAAATGTTTCCTGAGATTTCCGGAAACTCGTAGTTTTTTGGAAGCTTGGCAACCCCTTTCAATGAAAGTGATTCTCGTCAGTCTCTGCTTGGGGCTACTTCAATAGGACACAAACCATAGCGATAGAACTTGGAACTACATTATTGTGCCAAGTTTCAAAGAGCTAGCCCAAACCGTGTTTGATTTAGAGTTCCAACTACATGTATCCATATAGGAGATAACAGAGTGAAACCTAAACATGAAAACGGTTACTGCAAAGGAACGGTTTAACCTAGAAGAACGAAATTTGGTGAGCCAAGTGGGATTGATCGGCAGATCATTAAATGGAAGTATCATCAAGATTGGGTAAAAAATGTTTGCTGAGATTTCTGGAAACTCGTAGTTTTTTCGAAGCTTGGCAACCCCTTTCAATGAAAGTGATTCTAGTCAGTCTCTGCTTGGGGCTACTTCAATAGGACACAAACCATAGCGATAGAACTTAGAACTACATTATTTTTTCCAAGTTTCAAAGAGCTAGCCCAAACCGTGTTTGATTTAGAGTTCCAACTAAATGTATCCACATAGGAGAATCAGAGTGAAACCTAAACATGAAAACGGTTACTGCAAAGGAACGGTTTAACCTAGAAGAACGAAATTTGGTGAGCCAACTGGGATTCGTGTACTGATCACAACCTGCAAGTATCATCAAGATAGGGTGAAAAAATGTTTGCTGAGATTTCCGGAAACTCGTAGTTTTTTGGAAGCTTGGCAACCCCTTTCAATGAAAGTGATTCTCGTCAGTCACTGCTTGGGGCTAATTCAATAGGACACAAACCAGAGCAATAGAACATGGAACTACATTCTTCTGCCACGGTTAAAAGAGCTAGCACAAACCGTATTTGATTTAGAGTTCCAACTACATGTATCCATATAGGAGAAAACAGAGTGAAACCTAAAGATGAAAACGGTTCCTGCAAAGGAACGGTTTAACCTAGAAGAACGAAATTTGGTGATCCAAGTGGCATTCGTGTATTGATCACTACCTGCAAGTATCATCAAGATTGGGTGAAAAAATGTTTGCTGAGATTTCCGGAAACTCCTAGTGTTTTGGAAGCTTGGCAACCCCTTTCAATGAAAGTGATTCTCGTCAGTCTCTGCTTGGGGCTACTTCAATAGGACACAAACATAGCGATAGAACTTGGAACTACAATACTTTTTCCAAGTTTCAAAGAGCTAGCACAAACCGTGTTTGATTTAGAGTTCCAACTACAAGTATCCATATAGGAGAAAACAGAGTGAAACCTAAACATGAAAACGGTTACTGCAAAGGAAAGGTTTAACCTAGAAGAACGAAATTTGGTGAGCCAAGTGGGATAGTCGGCAGATCATTAAACGGAAGTATCATCAAGATTGGGTGAAAAAATGTTTGCTGAGATTTCCGGAAACTCGTAGTTTTTTCGAAGCTTGGCAACCCTTTCAATGAAAGTGATCTCTAGTCTGTCTCTGCTTGGGGCTACTTCAATAGGACACAAACCATCACGATAGAGCGTGGGAACTACATTATTGTGCCTAGTTTCAAAGAGCTAGCCCAAACCGTGATTGATTTAGAGTTCCAAATACATTTATCCATTTAGGAGAATACAGAGTGAAACCTATACTTGAAAACGGTTACTGCAAAGGAACGGTTTCACCTAGAAGAACGAAATTTGGTGAGCCAAGTGTGATTGGTCGGCTGATCATTAAATGCAGGTATCATCAAGATTGGGTGAAAAAATGTTTGCTGAGATTTCCGGAAAACTCGTAGTTTTTTGGAAGCTTGGCAACCCCTTTCAATGAAAGTGATTCTCGTCAGTCTCTGCTTGGGCTACTTCAATAGGACACAACCATAGCGATAGAACTTGGAACTACATTATTGTGCCACGTTTCAAAGAGCTAGCACAAACCGTGTTTGATTTAGAGTTCCAACTACATGTATCCATATAGGAGAAAACAGAGTGAAACCTAAACATGAAAACGGTTACTTCAAATTAACGGTTTAAACTAGAAGAACGAAATTTGGTGAGCCAAGTGGGATTGGTCGGCAGATCATTAAATGGAAGTATCATCAAGATTGGGTGAAAAAATGTTTGCTGAGATTTCCGGAAACTCGTAGTTTTTTCGATGCTTGGCAACCCTTTTAATGAAAGTGATTCTAGTCAGTCTCTGCTTGGGGCAACTTCAATAGGACACAAACCATAGCGATAGAACTTGGGACTACATTATTGTGCCAAGTTTCAAAGAGCTAGCTCAAACCGTGTTTGATTTAGAGTTCCAACTACTTGTATCCATATAGGAGAAAACAGAGTGAAACCTAAACATGAAAACGGTTACTGCAAAGGAACGGTTTAACCTAGAAGAACGAAATTTGGTGAGCAAGTGGGATTGGTCGGCTGATCATTAAATGGAAGTATCATCAAGATTGGGTGAAAAATGTTTGCTGAGATTTCCGGAAACTCGTAGTTATTTTGGAAGCTTGGCAACCCCTTTCAATGAAAGAGATTCTCGTCAGTCTCTGCTTGGGGCTACTTCAATAGGACACAAACCATAGTGATAGAACTTGGAACTACATTATGGTGCCAAGTATCAAAGAGCTAGCACAAACCGTGTTTGATTTAGAGTTCCAACTACATGTATCCATATAGGAGAAAACAGAGTGAAACCTAAACATGAAAACGGTTACTGCAAAGGAACGGTTTAACCTGAAGAACGAAATTTGGTGAGCCAAGTGGGATTGGTCAGCTGATCATTAAATGGAAGTATCATCAAGATTGGGTGAAAAAATGTTTGCTGAGATTTCCGGAAACTCGTAGTTTTTGGAAGCTTGGCAACCCCTTTCAATGAAAGTGATTCTCCTCAGTCTCTTCAGGGGGCTACTTCAATAGGACACAAACCATAGCTATAACTTGGAACTACATTATTGTGCCAAGTTTCAAAGAGCTAGCCCAAACCGTGTTTGATTTAGAGTTCCAAATACATGTATCCATATAGGAGATAACAGAGTGAAACCTAAACATGAAAACGGTTACTGAAAAGGAACGGTTAACCTAGAAGAACGAAATTTGGTGAGCCAAGTGGGATTCGTGTACTGATTATTACCTGCAATTATCATCAAGATTGGGTGAAAAAATGTTTGCTGAGATTTCCGGAAACTCGTAGTGTTTTGGAAGCTTGGCAACCCCTTTCAATGAAAGTGATTCTCGTCAGTCTCTGCTTGGGGCTACTTCAATAGGACACACACCATAGCGATAGAATTTGGAACTACATTATTGTGCCAAGTTTCATAGAGCTAGCACAAACCGTGTTTGATTTAGAGTTCCGACTACATGTATCCATATATGAGAAAACAGAGTGAAACCTAAACATGAAAACGGTTACTGCAAAGGAACGGTTTAACCTAGAAGAACGAAATTTGGTGATCCAAGTGTAATTCGTGTATTGATCACTACCTGCAAGTATCATCAAGATTGGGTGAAAAATGTTTGCTGAGATTTCCGGAAACTCGTAGTGTTTTGGAACCTTGGCAACCCCTTTCAATGAAAGTGATTCTCGTCAGTCTCTGCTTGGGGCTAATTCAATAGGACAAAAACCATAGCAATAGAACATGGAACTACATTCTTCTGCCAAGTTTAAAAGAATTAGCATAAACCGTGTTTGATTTAGAGTTCCAACTACATGTATCCATATAGGAGAAAACAGTGAAACCTAAACATGAAAACGGTTACTGCAAAGGAACGGTTTAACCTAGAAGAACGAAATTTGGTGAGCCAAGTGGGATTGGTCGGCAGATCATTAAATGGAAGTATCATCAAGATTGGGGTGAAAAAATGTTTGCTGAGATTTCCGGAAACTCGTAGTTTTTTCGAAGCTTGGCTACCCCTTTCAATGAAAGTGATTCTAGTCTGTCTCTGCTTGGGGCTACTTCAATAGGACACAAACCATAGCGATAGAACTTGGAACTACATTATTGTGCCAAGTTTCAAAGAGCTAGCCCAAACCCTGATTGATTTAGAGTTCCAAATACATTTATCCATATAAGAGAAAACAGAGTGAAACCTAAACATGAAAACGGTTACTGCAAAGGAACGGTTTAACCTAGAAGAACGAAATTTTGTGAGCCAAGTGTGATTGGTCGGCTGATCATTAAATGCAGGTATTATCAAGATTGGGTGAAAAAATGTTTGCTGAGATGTCCGGAAACTCGTAGTTTTTTGGAAGCTTGGCAACCCCTTTCAATGAAAGTGATTCTCGTCAGTCTCTGCTTGGGGCTACTTCAATAGGACACAAACCATAGCGTTATATCTTGAAACTACATTATTGTGCCAAGTATCAAAGAGCTAGCCCAAACCGTGTTTGATTTAGAGTTCCGAATACATGTATCCCATATAGGAGGAAAACAGAGTGAAACCTAAACATGAAAACGGTTACTGCAAAGGAACGGTTTAACCTAGAAGAACGAAACTTGGTGAGCCATGTGGGATTCGTGTACTGATCATTACCTGCAAGTATCATCAAGATTGGGTGAAAAAAATGTTTGCTGAGATTTCAGGAAACTCCTAGTGTTCTGGAAGCTTGGCAACCCCTTTCAATGAAAGTGATTCTCATCAGTCTCTGCTTGGGGCTAATTCAATAGGAAACAAACCATAGCAATAGAACATGGAACTACATTCTTCTGCCAAGTTTAAAAGAGCTAGCACAAACCGTGTTTGATTTAGAGTTCCAAAAATATGTATCCATATAGGAGAAAACAGAGTGAAACCTAAACATGAAAACGGTTACTGCAAAGGAACGGTTTAACCTAGAAGAACGAAATTTGGTGAGCCAAGTGGGATTCGTGTACTGATGACTACCTGCAAGTATCATCAAGATTCGGTGAAAAAATGTTTCCTGAGATTTCCGGAAACTCGTGGTTTTTTGGAAGCTTGACAACCCCTTTCAATGAAAGTGATTCTCGTCAGTCTCTGCTTGGGGCTACTTCAATAGGACACAAACCATAGCGATAGAACTTGGAACTACATTATTGTGCCAAGTTTCAAAGAGCTAGCCCAAACCGTGTTTGATTTAGAGTTCCAACTACATGTATCCATATAGGAGATAACAGAGTGAAACCTAAACATGAAAACGGTTACTGCAAAGGAACGGTTTAACCTAGAAGAACGAAATTTGGTGAGCCAAGTGGGATTGATCGGCAGATCATTAAATGGAAGTATCATCAAGATTGGGTAAAAAAATGTTTGCTGAGATTTCCGGAAACTCGTAGTTGTTTCGAAGCTTGGCAACCCCTTTCAATGAAAGTGATTCTAGTCAGTCTCTGCTTGGGGCTACTTCAATAGGCCACAAACCATAGCGATAGAACTTGGAACTACATTATTGTGCCAAGTTTCAAAGAGCTAGCACAAACCGTGTTTGATTTAGAGTTCCAAATACATGTATCCATATAGGAGATAACAGAGTGAAACCTAAACATGAAAACGGTTACTGAAAAGGAACGGTTTAACCTAGAAGAACGAAATTTGGTGAGCCAAGTGGGATTCGTGTACTGATCATTACCTGCAATTATCATCAAGATTGGGTGAAAAAATGTTTGCTGAGATTTCCGGAAACTCGTAGTGTTTTGGAAGCTTGGCAACCCCTTTCAATGAAAGTGATTCTCGTCAGTCTCTGCTTGGGGCTACTTCAATAGGACACACACCATAGCGAGAGAATTTGGAACTACATTATTGTGCCAAGTTTCATAGAGCTAGCACAAACCGTGTTTGATTTAGAGTTTCGACTACATGTATCCATATAGGAGAAAACAGAGTGAAACCTAAACATGAAAACGGTTACTGCAAAGGAACGGTTTAACCTAGAAGAACGAAATTTGGTGATCCAAGTGTAATTCGTGTATTGATCACTACCTGCAAGTATCATCAAGATTGGGTGAAAAAATGTTTGCTGAGATTTCCGGAAACTCGTAGTGTTTTGGAAACTTGGCAACCACTTTCAATGAAAGTGATTCTCGTCAGTCTCTGCTTGGGGCTAATTCAATAGGACAAAAACTATAGCAATAGAACATGGAACTACATTCTTCTGCCAAGTTTAAAAGAATTAGCCCAAACCGTGTTTGATTTAGGGTTCCAACTACATGTATCCATATAGGAGAAAACAGAGTGAAACCTAAACATGAAACGGTTACTGCAAAGGAACGGTTTAACCTAGAAGAACGAAATTTGGTGAGCCAAGTGGGATTGGTCGGCAGATCATTAAATGGAAGTATCATCAAGATTGGGTGAAAAAATGTTTGCTGAGATTTCCGGAAACTCGTAGTTTTTTCGAAGCTTGGCTACCCCTTTCAATGAAAGTGATTCTAGTCTGTCTCTGCTTGGGGCTACTTCAATAGGACACAAACCATAGCGATAGAACTTGGAACTACATTATTGTGCCAAGTTTCAAAGAGCTAGCCCAACCCTGATTGATTTAGAGTTCCAAATACATTTATCCATATAAGAGAAAACAGAGTGAAACCTAAACATGAAAACGGTTACTGCAAAGGAACGGTTTAACCTAGAAGAACGAAATTTTGTGAGCCAAGAGTGATTGGTCGGCTGATCATTAAATGCAGGTATTATCAAGATTGGGTGAAAAAATGTTTGCTGAGATGTCCGGAAACTCGTAGTTTTTTGGAAGCTTGGCAACCCCTTTCAATGAAAGTGATTCTCATCAGTCTCTGCTTGGGGCTACTTCAATAGGACACAAACAATAGCGATAGAACTTGGAACTACATTCTTCTGCCAAGTTTCAAAGAGCTAGCACAAACCGTGTTTGATTTAGAGTTCCAACTACATGTATCCATATAGGAGAAAACTGAGTGAAACCTAAACATGAAAACGGTTACTGAAAAGGAAGGGTTTTAACCTAGAAGAACGAAATTTGGTGAGCCAAGTGGGATTCGTGTACTGATGACTACCTGCAAGTATCATCAAGATTCGGTGAAAAAATGTTTCCTGAGATTTCCGGAAACTCGTAGTTTTTTGGAAGCTTGGCAACACCTTTCAATGAAAGTGATTCTCGTCAGTCTCTGCTTGGGGCTACTTCAATAGGACACAAACCATAGCGATAGAACTTGGAACTACATTATTGTGCCAAGTTTCAAAGAGCTAGCCCAAACCGTGTTTGATTTAGAGTTCCAACTACATGTATCCATATAGGAGATAAAGAGAGTGAAACCTAAACATGAAAACGGTTACTGCAAAGGAACGGTTTAACCTAGAAGAACGAAATTTGGTGAGCCAAAGTGGGATTGATCGGCAGATCATTAAATGGAAGTATCATCAAGATTGGGTAAAAAAAATGTTTGCTGAGATTTCTGGAAACTCGTAGTTTTTTCGAAGCTTGGCAACCCCTTTCAATGAAAGTGATTCTAGTCAGTCTCTGCTTGGGGCGACTTCATAGGACACAAACCATAGCGTTATATCTTGAAACTACATTATTGTGCCAAGTTTCAAAGAGCTAGCCCAAACCGTGTTTGATTTAGAGTTCCGACTACATGTATCCATATAGGAGAAAACAGAGTGAAACCTAAACATGAAAACGGTTACTGCAAAGGAACGGTTTAACCTAGAAGAACGAAATTTGGTGATCCAAGTGGATTCGTGTATTGATCACTACCTGCAAGCATCATCAAGATTGGGTGAAAAAATGTTTGCTGAGATTTCCGGAAACTCGTAGTTTTTTGGAAGCTTGGCAACCCCTTTCAATGAAAGTGATTCTCGTCAGTCTCTGCTTGGGGCTACTTCAATAGGACACAAAGCATAGCGTTATATCTTGAAACTACATTATTGTGCCAAGTTTCAAAGAGCTAGCACAAACCGTGTTTGATTTAGAGTTCCAACTAAATGTATCCACATAGGAGAATCAGAGTGAAACCTAAACATGAAAACGGTTACTTCAAAGGAACGGTTTAACCTAGAAGAACGAAATTTGGTGAGCCAAGTGGGATTCGTGTACTGATCACAACCTGCAAGTATCATCAAGATAGGGTGAAAAAATGTTTGCTGAGATTTCCGGAAACTCGTAGTGTTTTGGAAGCTTGGCAACCCCTTTCAATGAAAGTGATTCTCGTCATCTCTGCTTGGGGCTAATTCAATAGGACACAAACCATAGCAATACAACATGGAACTACATTCTTCTGCCAAGTTTAAAAGAGCTAGCCCAAACCGTGTTTGATTTAGAGTTCCAACTACATGTATCCATATAGGAGAAAACAGAGTGAAACCTAAACATGAAAACGGTTACTGCAAAGGAACGGTTTAACCTAGAAGAACGAAATTTGGTGAGCCAAGTGGGATTGGTCGGCAGATCATTAAATGGAAGTATCATCAAGATTGGGTGAAAAAATGTTTGCTGAGATTTCAGGAAACTCGCAGTTTTTTTTGAAGCTTGGCAACCCCTTTCAATGAAAGTGATTCTCGTCAGTCTCTGCTTGGGGCTACTTCAATAGGACACAAACCATAGCGATAGAACTTAGAAGTACATTATTTTTCCAAGTTTCAAAGAGCTAGCCCAAACCGTGTTTGATTTATAGTTCCAACTAAATGTATCCACATAGGAGAATCAGAGTGAAACCTAAACATGAAAACGGTTCCTGCAAAGGAACGGTTTAACCTAGAAGAACGAAATTTGGTGAGCCAAGTGGGATTCGTGTACTCATCACTACCTGCAAGTATCATCAAGATTGGGTGAAAAAATGTTTGCTGAGATTTCCGCAAACTCGTAGTTTTTTGGAAGCTTGGCAACCCCTTTCAATGAAAGCGATTCTCGTCAGTCTCTGCTTGGGGCTAATTCAATAGGACACAAACCAGAGCAATAGAACATGGAACTACATTCTTCTGCCAAGGTTAAAAGAGCTAGCACAAACCGTGTTTGATTTAGAGTTCCAACAACATGTATCCATATAGGAGAAAACAGAGTGAAACCTAAACATGTAAACGGTTCCTGCAAAGGAACGGTTTAACCTAGAAGAACGAAATTTGGTGAGCCAAGTGGGATTCGTGTACTGATGACTACCTGCAAGTATCATCAAGATTCTGTGAAAAAATGTTTCCTGAGATTTCCGGAAACTCGTAGTTTTTTGGAAGCTTGGCAACCCCTTTCAATGAAAGTGATTCTCGTCAGTCTCTGCTTGGGGCTACTTCAATAGGACACAAACCATAGCGATAGAACTTGGAACTACATTATTGTGCCAAGTTTCAAAGAGCTAGCCCAAACCGTGTTTGATTTAGAGTTCCAACTACATGTATCCATATAGGAGATAACAGAGTGAAACCTAAACATGAAAACGGTTACTGCAAAGGAACGGTTTAACCTAGAAGAACGAAATTTGGTGAGCCAAGTGGGATTGATCGGCAGATCATTAAATGGAAGTATCATCAAGATTGGGTAAAAAAATGTTTGCTGAGATTTCTGGAAACTCGTAGTTTTTTCGAAGCTTGGCATCCCCTTTCAATGAAAGTGATTCTAGTCAGTCTCTGCTTGGGGCGACTTCAATAGGACACAAACCATAGCGTTATATCTTGAAACTACATTATTGTGCCAAGTTTCAAAGAGCTAGCCCAAACCGTGTTTGATTTAGAGTTCCGACTACATGTATCCATAGAGGAGAAAACAGAGTGAAACCTAAACATGAAAACGGTTACTGCAAAGGAACGGTTTAACCTAGAAGAACGAAATTTGGTGATCCAAGTGGGATTCGTGTATTGATCACTACCTGCAAGTATCATCAAGATTGGGTGAAAAAATGTTTGCTGAGATTTCCGGAAACTCGTAGTTTTTTGGAAGCTTGGCAACCCCTTTCAATGAAAGTGATTCTCGTCAGTCTCTGCTTGGGGCTACTTCAATAGGACACAAAGCATAGCGTTATATCTTGAAACTACATTATTGTGCCAAGTTTCAAAGAGCTAGCACAAACCGTGTTTGATTTAGAGTTCCAACTAAATGTATCCACATAGGAGAATCAGAGTGAAACCTAAACATGAAAACGGTTACTTCAAAGGAACGGTTTAACCTAGAAGAACGAAATTTGGTGAGCCAAGTGGGATTCGTGTACTGATCACAACCTGCAAGTATCATCAAGATAGGGTGAAAAAATGTTCCTGAAATTTCCGGAAACTCGTAGTTTTTTGGATGTTTGGCAACCCCTTTCAATGAAAGTGATTCTCGTCATCTCTGCTTGGGGCTAATTCAATAGGACACAAACCATAGCAATACAACATGGAACTACATTCTTCTGCCAAGTTTAAAAGAGCTAGCCCAAACCGTGTTTGATTTAGAGTTCCAACTACATGTATCCATATAGGAGAAAACAGAGTGAAACCTAAACATGAAAACGGTTACTGCAAAGGAACGGTTTAACCTAGAAGAACGAAATTTGGTGAGCCAAGTGGGATTCGTGTACTCATCACTACCTGCAAGTATCATCAAGATTGGGTGAAAAAATGTTTGCTGAGATTTCCGCAAACTCGTAGTTTTTTGGAAGCTTGGCAACCCCTTTCAATGAAAGCGATTCTCGTCAGTCTCTGCTTGGGGATAATTCAATAGGACACAAACCAGAGCAATAGAACATGGAACTACATTCTTCTGCCAAGGTTAAAAGAGCTAGCACAAACCGTGTTTGATTTAGAGTTCCAACTACATGTATCCATATAGGAGAAAACAGAGTGAAACCTAAACATGAAAACGGTTACTGCAAAGGAACGGTTTAAACTAGAAGAACGAAATTTGGTGATCCAAGTGGGATTCGTGTATTGATCACTACCTGCAAGTATCATCAAGATTGGGTGAAAAAATGTTTGCTGAGATTTCCGGAACCTCGTAGTTTTTTGGAAGCTTGGCAACCCCTTTCAATGAAAGTGATTCTAGTCAGTCTCTGCTTGGGGCTACTTCAATAGGACACAAACCATAGCGATAGAACTTAGAACTACATTATTTTTCCAAGTTTCAAAGAGCTAGCCCAAACCGTGTTTGATTTAGAGTTCCAACTAAATGTATCCACATAGGAGAATCAGAGTGAAACCTAAACATGAAAACGGTTACTGCAAAGGAACGGTTTAACCTAGAAGAACGAAATTTGGTGAGCCAAGTGGGATTCGTGTACTGATCACAACCTGCAAGTATCATCAAGATAGGGTGAAAAAATGTTTGCTGAGATTTCCGGAAACTCGTAGTTTTTTGGAAGCTTGGCAACCCCTTTCAATGAAAGTGATTCTCGTCAGTCTCTGCTTGGGGCTAATTCAATAGGACACAAACCAGAGCAATAGAACATGGAACTACATTCTTCTGCCACGGTTAAAAGAGCTAGCCCAAACCGTGTTTGATTTAGAGTTCCAACAACATGTATCCATATAGGAGAAAACAGAGTGAAACCTAAAGATGAAAACGGTTCCTGCAAAGGAACGGTTTAACCTAGAAGAACGAAATTTGGTGATCCAAGTGACATTCGTGTATTGATCACTACCTGCAAGTATCATCAAGATTGGGTGAAAAAATGTTTGCTGAGATTTCCGGAAACTCGTAGTTTTTTGGAAGCTTGGCAACCCCTTTCAATGAAAGTGATTCTCGTCAGTCTCTGCTTGGGGCTACTTCAATAGGACACAAACCATAGCGATAGAACTTGGAACTACAATATTTTTCCAAGTTTCAAAGAGCTAGCACAAACCGTGTTTGATTTAGAGTTCCAACTACAAGTATCCATATAGGAGAAAACAGAGTGAAACCTAAACATGAAAACGGTTACTGCAAAGGAACGGTTTAACCTAGAAGAACGAAATTTGGTGAGCCAAGTGGGATAGTCGGCAGATCATTAAACGGAAGTATCATCAAGATTGGGTGAAAAAATATTTGCTGAGATTTCCGGAAACTCGTAGTTTTTTCGAAGCTTGGCAACCCCTTTCAATGAAAGTGATTCTAGTCTGTCTCTGCTTGGGGCTACTTCAATAGGACACAAACCATAGCGATAGAGCGTGGAACTACATTATTGTGCCTAGTTTCAAAGAGCTAGCCCAAACCGTGATTGATTTAGAGTTCCAAATACATTTATCCATATAGGAGAATACAGAGTGAAACCTAAACTTGAAAACGGTTACTGCAAAGGAACGGTTTCACCTAGAAGATCGAAATTTGGTGAGCCAAGTGTGATTGGTCGGCTGATCATTAAATGCAGGTATCATCAAGATTGGGTGAAAAAATATTTGCTGAGATTTCCGGAAACTCGTAGTTTTTTGGAAGCTTGGCAACCCCTTTCAATGAAAGTGATTCTCGTCAGTCTCTGCTTGGGGCTACATCAATAGGACACAAACCATAGCGATAGAACTTGGAACTACATTATTGTGCCACGTTTCAAAGAGCTAGCACAAACCGTGTTTGATTTAGAGTTCCAACTACATGTATCCATATAGGAGAAAACAGAGTGAAACCTAAACATGAAAACGGTTACTTCAAATTAACGGTTTAACCTAGAAGAACGAAATTTGGTGAGCCAAGTGGGATTGGTCGGCAGATCATTAAATGGAAGTATCATCAAGATTGGGTGAAAAAATGTTTGCTGAGATTTCCGGAAACTCGTAGTTTTTTCGATGCTTGGCAACCCTTTTAATGAAAGTGATTCTAGTCAGTCTCTGCTTGGGGCTACTTCAATAGGACACAAACCATAGCGATAGAACTTGGGACTACATTATTGTGCCAAGTTTCAAAGAGCTAGCCCAAACCGTGTTTGATTTAGAGTTCCAACTACATGTATCCATATAGGAGAAAACAGAGTGAAACCTAAACATGAAAACGGTTACTGCAAAGGAACGGTTTAACCTAGAAGAACGAAATTTGGTGAGCCAAGTGGGATTGGTCGGCTGATCATTAAATGGAGGTATCATCAAGATTGGGTGAAAAAATGTTTGCTGAGATTTCCGGAAACTCGTAGTTTTTTGGAAGCTTGGCAACCCCTTTCAATGAAAGAGATTCTCGTCAGTCTCTGCTTGGGGCTACTTCAATAGGACACAAACCATAGTGATAGAACTTGGAACTACATTATTGTGCCAAGTATCAAAGAGCTAGCACAAACCGTGTTTGATTTAGAGTTCCAACTACATGTATCCATATAGGAGAAAACAGAGTGAAACCTAAACATGAAAACGGTTACTGCAAAGGAACGGTTTAACCTAGAAGAACGAAATTTGGTGAGCCAAGTGGGATTCGTGTACTGATGACTACCTTCAAGTATCATCAAGATTGGGTGAAAAAATGCTTGCTGAGATTTCCGGAAACTTGTAGTTTTTTGGAAGCTTGGCAACCCCTTTCAATGAAAGTGATTCTCGTCAGTCTCTGCTTGGGGCTACTTCAATAGGACACAAACCATAGCGTTATATCTTGAAACTACATTATTGTGCCAAGTTTCAAAGAGCTAGCCCAAACCGTGTTTGATTTAGAGTTCCGACTACATGTATCCATAGAGGAGAAAACAGAGTGAAACCTAAACATGAAAACGGTTACTGCAAAGGAACGGTTTAAACTAGAAGAACGAATTTTGGTGATCCAAGTGGGATTCGTGTATTTATCACTACCTGCAAGTATCATCAAGATTGGGTGAAAAAATGTTTGCTGAGATTTCCGGAACCTCGTAGTTTTTTGGAAGCTTGGCAACCCCTTTCGATGAAAGTGATTCTAGTCAGTCTCTGCTTGGGGCTACTTCAATAGGACACAAACCATAGCGATAGAACTTAGAACTACATTATTTTTCCAAGTTTCAAAGAGCTAGCCCAAACCGTGTTTGATTTAGAGTTCCAACTAAATGTATCCACATAGGAGAATCAGAGTGAAACCTAAACATGAAAACGGTTACTGCAAAGGAACGGTTTAACCTAGAAGAACGAAATTTGGTGAGCCAAGTGGGATTCGTGTACTGATCACAACCTGCAAGTATCATCAAGATAGGGTGAAAAAATGTGTGCTGAGATTTCCGGAAACTCGTAGTTTTTTGGAAGCTTGGCAACCCCTTTCAATGAAAGTGATTCTCGTCAGTCTCTGCTTGGGGCTAATTCAATAGGACACAAACCAGAGCAATAGAACATGGAACTACATTCTTCTGCCACGGTTAAAAGAGCTAGCCCAAACCGTGTTTGATTTAGAGTTCCAACAACATGTATCCATATAGGAGAAAACAGAGTGAAACCTAAAGATGAAAACGGTTCCTGCAAAGGAACGGTTTAACCTAGAAGAACGAAATTTGGTGATCCAAGTGACATTCGTGTATTGATCACTACCTGCAAGTATCATCAAGATTGGGTGAAAAAATGTTTGCTGAGATTTCCGGAAACTCGTAGTTTTTTGGAAGCTTGGCAACCCCTTTCAATGAAAGTGATTCTCGTCAGTCTCTGCTTGGGGCTACTTCAATAGGACACAAACCATAGCGATAGAACTTGGAACTACAATATTTTTCCAAGTTTCAAAGAGCTAGCACAAACCGTGTTTGATTTAGAGTTCCAACTACAAGTATCCATATAGGAGAAAACAGAGTGAAACCTAAACATGAAAACGGTTACTGCAAAGGAACGGTTTAACCTAGAAGAACGAAATTTGGTGAGCCAAGTGGGATAGTCGGCAGATCATTAAACGGAAGTATCATCAAGATTGGGTGAAAAAATATTTGCTGAGATTTCCGGAAACTCGTAGTTTTTTCGAAGCTTGGCAACCCCTTTCAATGAAAGTGATTCTAGTCTGTCTCTGCTTGGGGCTACTTCAATAGGACACAAACCATAGCGATAGAGCGTGGAACTACATTATTGTGCCTAGTTTCAAAGAGCTAGCCCAAACCGTGATTGATTTAGAGTTCCAAATACATTTATCCATATAGGAGAATACAGAGTGAAACCTAAACTTGAAAACGGTTACTGCAAAGGAACGGTTTCACCTAGAAGATCGAAATTTGGTGAGCCAAGTGTGATTGGTCGGCTGATCATTAAATGCAGGTATCATCAAGATTGGGTGAAAAAATATTTGCTGAGATTTCCGGAAACTCGTAGTTTTTTGGAAGCTTGGCAACCCCTTTCAATGAAAGTGATTCTCGTCAGTCTCTGCTTGGGGCTACATCAATAGGACACAAACCATAGCGATAGAACTTGGAACTACATTATTGTGCCACGTTTCAAAGAGCTAGCACAAACCGTGTTTGATTTAGAGTTCCAACTACATGTATCCATATAGGAGAAAACAGAGTGAAACCTAAACATGAAAACGGTTACTTCAAATTAACGGTTTAACCTAGAAGAACGAAATTTGGTGAGCCAAGTGGGATTGGTCGGCAGATCATTAAATGGAAGTATCATCAAGATTGGGTGAAAAAATGTTTGCTGAGATTTCCGGAAACTCGTAGTTTTTTCGATGCTTGGCAACCCTTTTAATGAAAGTGATTCTAGTCAGTCTCTGCTTGGGGCTACTTCAATAGGACACAAACCATAGCGATAGAACTTGGGACTACATTATTGTGCCAAGTTTCAAAGAGCTAGCCCAAACCGTGTTTGATTTAGAGTTCCAACTACATGTATCCATATAGGAGAAAACAGAGTGAAACCTAAACATGAAAAGGGTTACTGCAAAGGAACGGTTTAACCTAGAAGAACGAAATTTGGTGAGCCAAGTGGGATTGGTCGGCTGATCATTAAATGGAGGTATCATCAAGATTGGGTGAAAAAATGTTTGCTGAGATTTCCGGAAACTCGTAGTTTTTTGGAAGCTTGGCAACCCCTTTCAATGAAAGAGATTCTCGTCAGTCTCTGCTTGGGGCTACTTCAATAGGACACAAACCATAGTGATAGAACTTGGAACTACATTATTGTGCCAAGTATCAAAGAGCTAGCACAAACCGTGTTTGATTTAGAGTTCCAACTACATGTATCCATATAGGAGAAAACAGAGTGAAACCTAAACAGGAAAACGGTTACTGCAAAGGAACGGTTTAACCTAGAAGAACGAAATTTGGTGAGCCAAGTGGGATTCGTGTACTGATGACTACCTTCAAGTATCATCAAGATTGGGTGAAAAAATGCTTCCTGAGATTTCCGGAAACTTGTAGTTTTTTGGAAGCTTGGCAACCCCTTTCAATGAAAGTGATTCTCGTCAGTCTCTGCTTGGGGCTACTTCAATAGGACACAAACCATAGCATTATATCTTGAAACTACATTATTGTGCCAAGTTTCAAAGAGCTAGCCCAAACCGTGTTTGATTTAGAGTTCCGACTACATGTATCCATATAGGAGAAAACAGAGTGAAACCTAAACATGAAAACGGTTACTGCAAAGGAACGGTTTAAACTAGAAGAATGAATTTTGGTGATCCAAGTGGGATTCGTGTATTTATCACTACCTGCAAGTATCATCAAGATTGGGTGAAAAAATGTTTGCTGAGATTTCCGGAACCTCGTAGTTTTTTGGAAGCTTGGCAACCCCTTTCGATGAAAGTGATTCTAGTCAGTCTCTGCTTGGGGCTACTTCAATAGGACACAAACCATAGCGATAGAACTTAGAACTACATTATTTTTCCAAGTTTCAAAGAGCTAGCCCAAACCGTGTTTGTTTTAGAGTTCCAACTAAATGTATCCACATAGGAGAATCAGAGTGAAACCTAAACATGAAAACGGTTACTGCAAAGGAACGGTTTAACCTAGAAGAACGAAATTTGGTGAGCCAAGTGGGATTCGTGTACTGATCACAACCTGCAAGTATCATCAAGATAGGGTGAAAAAATGTTTGCTGAGATTACCGGAAACTCGTAGTTTTTTGGAAGCTTGGCAACCCCTTTCAATGAAAGTGATTCTCGTCAGTCTCTGCTTGGGGCTAATTCAATAGGACACAAACCAGAGCAATAGAACATGGAACTACATTCTTCTGCCACGGTTAAAAGAGCTAGCCCAAACCGTGTTTGATTTAGAGTTCCAACAACATGTATCCATATAGGAGAAAACAGAGTGAAACCTAAAGATGAAAACGGTTCCTGCAAAGGAACGGTTTAACCTAGAAGAACGAAATTTGGTGATCCAAGTGACATTCGTGTATTGATCACTACCTGCAAGTATCATCAAGATTGGGTGAAAAAATGTTTGCTGAGATTTCCGGAAACTCGTAGTTTTTTGGAAGCTTGGCAACCCCTTTCAATGAAAGTGATTCTCGTCAGTCTCTGCTTGGGGCTACTTCAATAGGACACAAACCATAGCGATAGAACTTGGAACTACAATATTTTTCCAAGTTTCAAAGAGCTAGCACAAACCGTGTTTGATTTAGAGTTCCAACTACAAGTATCCATATAGGAGAAAACAGAGTGAAACCTAAACATGAAAACGGTTACTGCAAAGGAACGGTTTAACCTAGAAGAACGAAATTTGGTGAGCCAAGTGGGATAGTCGGCAGATCATTAAACGGAAGTATCATCAAGATTGGGTGAAAAAATATTTGCTGAGATTTCCGGAAACTCGTAGTTTTTTCGAAGCTTGGCAACCCCTTTCAATGAAAGTGATTCTAGTCTGTCTCTGCTTGGGGCTACTTCAATAGGACACAAACCATAGCGATAGAGCGTGGAACTACATTATTGTGCCTAGTTTCAAAGAGCTAGCCCAAACCGTGATTGATTTAGAGTTCCAAATACATTTATCCATATAGGAGAATACAGAGTGAAACCTAAACTTGAAAACGGTTACTGCAAAGGAACGGTTTCACCTAGAAGATCGAAATTTGGTGAGCCAAGTGTGATTGGTCGGCTGATCATTAAATGCAGGTATCATCAAGATTGGGTGAAAAAATATTTGCTTAGATTTCCGGAAACTCGTAGTTTTTTGGAAGCTTGGCAACCCCTTTCAATGAAAGTGATTCTCGTCAGTCTCTGCTTGGGGCTACATCAATAGGACACAAACCATAGCGATAGAACTTGGAACTACATTATTGTGCCACGTTTCAAAGAGCTAGCACAAACCGTGTTTGATTTAGAGTTCCAACTACATGTATCCATATAGGAGAAAACAGAGTGAAACCTAAACATGAAAACGGTTACTTCAAATTAACGGTTTAACCTAGAAGAACGAAATTTGGTGAGCCAAGTGGGATTGGTCGGCAGATCATTAAATGGAAGTATCATCAAGATTGGGTGAAAAAATGTTTGCTGAGATTTCCGGAAACTCGTAGTTTTTTCGATGCTTGGCAACCCTTTTAATGAAAGTGATTCTAGTCAGTCTCTGCTTGGGGCTACTTCAATAGGACACAAACCATAGCGATAGAACTTGGGACTACATTATTGTGCCAAGTTTCAAAGAGCTAGCCCAAACCGTGTTTGATTTAGAGTTCCAACTACATGTATCCATATAGGAGAAAACAGAGTGAAACCTAAACATGAAAACGGTTACTGCAAAGGAACGGTTTAACCTAGAAGAACGAAATTTGGTGAGCCAAGTGGGATTGGTCGGCTGATCATTAAATGGAGGTATCATCAAGATTGGGTGAAAAAATGTTTGCTGAGATTTCCGGAAACTCGTAGTTTTTTGGAAGCTTGGCAACCCCTTTCAATGAAAGAGATTCTCGTCAGTCTCTGCTTGGGGCTACTTCAATAGGACACAAACCATAGTGATAGAACTTGGAACTACATTATTGTGCCAAGTATCAAAGAGCTAGCACAAACCGTGTTTGATTTAGAGTTCCAACTACATGTATCCATATAGGAGAAAACAGAGTGAAACCTAAACATGAAAACGGTTACTGCAAAGGAACGGTTTAACCTAGAAGAACGAAATTTGGTGAGCCAAGTGGGATTCGTGTATTTATCACTACCTGCAAGTATCATCAAGATTGGGTGAAAAAATGTTTGCTGAGATTTCCGGAACCTCGTAGTTTTTTGGAAGCTTGGCAACCCCTTTCGATGAAAGTGATTCTAGTCAGTCTCTGCTTGGGGCTACTTCAATAGGACACAAACCATAGCGATAGAACTTGGAACTACAATATTTTTCCAAGTTTCAAAGAGCTAGCACAAACCGTGTTTGATTTAGAGTTCCAACTACAAGTATCCATATAGGAGAAAACAGAGTGAAACCTAAACATGAAAACGGTTACTGCAAAGGAACGGTTTAACCTAGAAGAACGAAATTTGGTGAGCCAAGTGGGATAGTCGGCAGATCATTAAACGGAAGTATCATCAAGATTGGGTGAAAAAATATTTGCTGAGATTTCCGGAAACTCGTAGTTTTTTCGAAGCTTGGCAACCCCTTTCAATGAAAGTGATTCTAGTCTGTCTCTGCTTGGGGCTACTTCAATAGGACACAAACCATAGCGATAGAGCGTGGAACTACATTATTGTGCCTAGTTTCAAAGAGCTAGCCCAAACCGTGATTGATTTAGAGTTCCAAATACATTTATCCATATAGGAGAATACAGAGTGAAACCTAAACTTGAAAACGGTTACTGCAAAGGAACGGTTTCACCTAGAAGATCGAAATTTGGTGAGCCAAGTGTGATTGGTCGGCTGATCATTAAATGCAGGTATCATCAAGATTGGGTGAAAAAATATTTGCTTAGATTTCCGGAAACTCGTAGTTTTTTGGAAGCTTGGCAACCCCTTTCAATGAAAGTGATTCTCGTCAGTCTCTGCTTGGGGCTACATCAATAGGACACAAACCATAGCGATAGAACTTGGAACTACATTATTGTGCCACGTTTCAAAGAGCTAGCACAAACCGTGTTTGATTTAGAGTTCCAACTACATGTATCCATATAGGAGAAAACAGAGTGAAACCTAAACATGAAAACGGTTACTTCAAATTAACGGTTTAACCTAGAAGAACGAAATTTGGTGAGCCAAGTGGGATTGGTCGGCAGATCATTAAATGGAAGTATCATCAAGATTGGGTGAAAAAATGTTTGCTGAGATTTCCGGAAACTCGTAGTTTTTTCGATGCTTGGCAACCCTTTTAATGAAAGTGATTCTAGTCAGTCTCTGCTTGGGGCTACTTCAATAGGACACAAACCATAGCGATAGAACTTGGGACTACATTATTGTGCCAAGTTTCAAAGAGCTAGCCCAAACCGTGTTTGATTTAGAGTTCCAACTACATGTATCCATATAGGAGAAAACAGAGTGAAACCTAAACATGAAAACGGTTACTGCAAAGGAACGGTTTAACCTAGAAGAACGAAATTTGGTGAGCCAAGTGGGATTGGTCGGCTGATCATTAAATGGAGGTATCATCAAGATTGGGTGAAAAAATGTTTGCTGAGATTTCCGGAAACTCGTAGTTTTTTGGAAGCTTGGCAACCCCTTTCAATGAAAGAGATTCTCGTCAGTCTCTGCTTGGGGCTACTTCAATAGGACACAAACCATAGTGATAGAACTTGGAACTACATTATTGTGCCAAGTATCAAAGAGCTAGCACAAACCGTGTTTGATTTAGAGTTCCAACTACATGTATCCATATAGGAGAAAACAGAGTGAAACCTAAACATGAAAACGGTTACTGCAAAGGAACGGTTTAACCTAGAAGAACGAAATTTGGTGAGCCAAGTGGGATTCGTGTATTTATCACTACCTGCAAGTATCATCAAGATTGGGTGAAAAAATGTTTGCTGAGATTTCCGGAACCTCGTAGTTTTTTGGAAGCTTGGCAACCCCTTTCGATGAAAGTGATTCTAGTCAGTCTCTGCTTGGGGCTACTTCAATAGGACACAAACCATAGCGATAGAACTTGGAACTACAATATTTTTCCAAGTTTCAAAGAGCTAGCACAAACCGTGTTTGATTTAGAGTTCCAACTACAAGTATCCATATAGGAGAAAACAGAGTGAAACCTAAACATGAAAACGGTTACTGCAAAGGAACGGTTTAACCTAGAAGAACGAAATTTGGTGAGCCAAGTGGGATAGTCGGCAGATCATTAAACGGAAGTATCATCAAGATTGGGTGAAAAAATATTTGCTGAGATTTCCGGAAACTCGTAGTTTTTTCGAAGCTTGGCAACCCCTTTCAATGAAAGTGATTCTAGTCTGTCTCTGCTTGGGGCTACTTCAATAGGACACAAACCATAGCGATAGAGCGTGGAACTACATTATTGTGCCTAGTTTCAAAGAGCTAGCCCAAACCGTGATTGATTTAGAGTTCCAAATACATTTATCCATATAGGAGAATACAGAGTGAAACCTAAACTTGAAAACGGTTACTGCAAAGGAACGGTTTCACCTAGAAGATCGAAATTTGGTGAGCCAAGTGTGATTGGTCGGCTGATCATTAAATGCAGGTATCATCAAGATTGGGTGAAAAAATATTTGCTGAGATTTCCGGAAACTCGTAGTTTTTTGGAAGCTTGGCAACCCCTTTCAATGAAAGTGATTCTCGTCAGTCTCTGCTTGGGGCTACATCAATAGGACACAAACCATAGCGATACAACTTGGAACTACATTATTGTGCCACGTTTCAAAGAGCTAGCACAAACCGTGTTTGATTTAGAGTTCCAACTACATGTATCCATATAGGAGAAAACAGAGTGAAACCTAAACATGAAAACGGTTACTTCAAATTAACGGTTTAACCTAGAAGAACGAAATTTGGTGAGCCAAGTGGGATTGGTCGGCAGATCATTAAATGGAAGTATCATCAAGATTGGGTGAAAAAATGTTTGCTGAGATTTCCGGAAACTCGTAGTTTTTTCGATGCTTGGCAACCCTTTTAATGAAAGTGATTCTAGTCAGTCTCTGCTTGGGGCTACTTCAATAGGACACAAACCATAGCGATAGAACTTGGGACTACATTATTGTGCCAAGTTTCAAAGAGCTAGCCCAAACCGTGTTTGATTTAGAGTTCCAACTACATGTATCCATATAGGAGAAAACAGAGTGAAACCTAAACATGAAAAGGGTTACTGCAAAGGAACGGTTTAACCTAGAAGAACGAAATTTGGTGAGCCAAGTGGGATTGGTCGGCTGATCATTAAATGGAGGTATCATCAAGATTGGGTGAAAAAATGTTTGCTGAGATTTCCGGAAACTCGTAGTTTTTTGGAAGCTTGGCAACCCCTTTCAATGAAAGAGATTCTCGTCAGTCTCTGCTTGGGGCTACTTCAATAGGACACAAACCATAGTGATAGAACTTGGAACTACATTATTGTGCCAAGTATCAAAGAGCTAGCACAAACCGTGTTTGATTTAGAGTTCCAACTACATGTATCCATATAGGAGAAAACAGAGTGAAACCTAAACAGGAAAACGGTTACTGCAAAGGAACGGTTTAACCTAGAAGAACGAAATTTGGTGAGCCAAGTGGGATTCGTGTACTGATGACTACCTTCAAGTATCATCAAGATTGGGTGAAAAAATGCTTCCTGAGATTTCCGGAAACTTGTAGTTTTTTGGAAGCTTGGCAACCCCTTTCAATGAAAGTGATTCTCGTCAGTCTCTGCTTGGGGCTACTTCAATAGGACACAAACCATAGCATTATATCTTGAAACTACATTATTGTGCCAAGTTTCAAAGAGCTAGCCCAAACCGTGTTTGATTTAGAGTTCCGACTACATGTATCCATATAGGAGAAAACAGAGTGAAACCTAAACATGAAAACGGTTACTGCAAAGGAACGGTTTAAACTAGAAGAATGAATTTTGGTGATCCAAGTGGGATTCGTGTATTTATCACTACCTGCAAGTATCATCAAGATTGGGTGAAAAAATGTTTGCTGAGATTTCCGGAACCTCGTAGTTTTTTGGAAGCTTGGCAACCCCTTTCGATGAAAGTGATTCTAGTCAGTCTCTGCTTGGGGCTACTTCAATAGGACACAAACCATAGCGATAGAACTTAGAACTACATTATTTTTCCAAGTTTCAAAGAGCTAGCCCAAACCGTGTTTGTTTTAGAGTTCCAACTAAATGTATCCACATAGGAGAATCAGAGTGAAACCTAAACATGAAAACGGTTACTGCAAAGGAACGGTTTAACCTAGAAGAACGAAATTTGGTGAGCCAAGTGGGATTCGTGTACTGATCACAACCTGCAAGTATCATCAAGATAGGGTGAAAAAAAGTTTGCTGAGATTACCGGAAACTCGTAGTTTTTTGGAAGCTTGGCAACCCCTTTCAATGAAAGTGATTCTCGTCAGTCTCTGCTTGGGGCTAATTCAATAGGACACAAACCAGAGCAATAGAACATGGAACTACATTCTTCTGCCACGGTTAAAAGAGCTAGCCCAAACCGTGTTTGATTTAGAGTTCCAACAACATGTATCCATATAGGAGAAAACAGAGTGAAACCTAAAGATGAAAACGGTTCCTGCAAAGGAACGGTTTAACCTAGAAGAACGAAATTTGGTGATCCAAGTGACATTCGTGTATTGATCACTACCTGCAAGTATCATCAAGATTGGGTGAAAAAATGTTTGCTGAGATTTCCGGAAACTCGTAGTTTTTTGGAAGCTTGGCAACCCCTTTCAATGAAAGTGATTCTCGTCAGTCTCTGCTTGGGGCTACTTCAATAGGACACAAACCATAGCGATAGAACTTGGAACTACAATATTTTTCCAAGTTTCAAAGAGCTAGCACAAACCGTGTTTGATTTAGAGTTCCAACTACAAGTATCCATATAGGAGAAAACAGAGTGAAACCTAAACATGAAAACGGTTACTGCAAAGGAACGGTTTAACCTAGAAGAACGAAATTTGGTGAGCCAAGTGGGATAGTCGGCAGATCATTAAACGGAAGTATCATCAAGATTGGGTGAAAAAATATTTGCTGAGATTTCCGGAAACTCGTAGTTTTTTCGAAGCTTGGCAACCCCTTTCAATGAAAGTGATTCTAGTCTGTCTCTGCTTGGGGCTACTTCAATAGGACACAAACCATAGCGATAGAGCGTGGAACTACATTATTGTGCCTAGTTTCAAAGAGCTAGCCCAAACCGTGATTGATTTAGAGTTCCAAATACATTTATCCATATAGGAGAATACAGAGTGAAACCTAAACTTGAAAACGGTTACTGCAAAGGAACGGTTTCACCTAGAAGATCGAAATTTGGTGAGCCAAGTGTGATTGGTCGGCTGATCATTAAATGCAGGTATCATCAAGATTGGGTGAAAAAATATTTGCTTAGATTTCCGGAAACTCGTAGTTTTTTGGAAGCTTGGCAACCCCTTTCAATGAAAGTGATTCTCGTCAGTCTCTGCTTGGGGCTACATCAATAGGACACAAACCATAGCGATAGAACTTGGAACTACATTATTGTGCCACGTTTCAAAGAGCTAGCACAAACCGTGTTTGATTTAGAGTTCCAACTACATGTATCCATATAGGAGAAAACAGAGTGAAACCTAAACATGAAAACGGTTACTTCAAATTAACGGTTTAACCTAGAAGAACGAAATTTGGTGAGCCAAGTGGGATTGGTCGGCAGATCATTAAATGGAAGTATCATCAAGATTGGGTGAAAAAATGTTTGCTGAGATTTCCGGAAACTCGTAGTTTTTTCGATGCTTGGCAACCCTTTTAATGAAAGTGATTCTAGTCAGTCTCTGCTTGGGGCTACTTCAATAGGACACAAACCATAGCGATAGAACTTGGGACTACATTATTGTGCCAAGTTTCAAAGAGCTAGCCCAAACCGTGTTTGATTTAGAGTTCCAACTACATGTATCCATATAGGAGAAAACAGAGTGAAACCTAAACATGAAAACGGTTACTGCAAAGGAACGGTTTAACCTAGAAGAACGAAATTTGGTGAGCCAAGTGGGATTGGTCGGCTGATCATTAAATGGAGGTATCATCAAGATTGGGTGAAAAAATGTTTGCTGAGATTTCCGGAAACTCGTAGTTTTTTGGAAGCTTGGCAACCCCTTTCAATGAAAGAGATTCTCGTCAGTCTCTGCTTGGGGCTACTTCAATAGGACACAAAACCATAGTGATAGAACTTGGAACTACATTATTGTGCCAAGTATCAAAGAGCTAGCACAAACCGTGTTTGATTTAGAGTTCCAACTACATGTATCCATATAGGAGAAAACAGAGTGAAACCTAAACATGAAAACGGTTACTGCAAAGGAACGGTTTAACCTAGAAGAACGAAATTTGGTGAGCCAAGTGGGATTCGTGTACTGATGACTACCTGCAAGTATCATCAAGATTGGGTGAAAAAATGTTTGCTGAGATTTCCGGAAACTTGTAGTTTTTTGGAAGCTTGGCAACCCCTTTTAATGAAAGTGATTCTCGTCAGTCTCTGGTTGGGGCTACTTCAATAGGACACAAACCATAGCGATATATCTTGAAACTACATTATTGTGCCAAGTTTCAAAGAGCTAGCCCAAACCGTGTTTGATTTAGAGTTCCGACTACATGTATCCATATAGGAGAAAACAGAGTGAAACCTAAACATGAAAAGGGTTACTGCAAAGGAACGGTTTAACCTAGAAGAACGAAATTTGGTGAGCCAAGTTGGATTCGTGTACTGATGACTACCTGCAAGTATCATCAAGATTGGGTGAAAAAATGTTTGCTGAGATTTCCGGAAACTCGTAGTGTTTTGGAAGCTTGGCAACCCCTTTCAATGAAAGTGATTCTCGTCAGTCTCTGCTTGGGGCTACTTCAATAGTACACACACCATAGCGATAGAATTTGGAACTACATTATTGTGCCAAGTTTCATAGAGCTAGCACAAACCGTGTTTGATTTAGAGTTCCGACTACATGTATCCATATAGGAGAAAACAGAGTGAAACCTAAACATGAAAACGGTTACTGCAAAGGAACGGTTTAACCTAGAAGAACGAAATTTGGTGATCCAAGTGTAATTCGTGTATTGATCACTACCTGCAAGTATCATCAAGATTGGGTGAAAAAATGTTTGCTGAGATTTCCGGAAACTCGTAGTGTTTTGGAACCTTGGCAACCCCTTTCAATGAAAGTGATTCTCGTCAGTCTCTGCTTGGGGCTAATTCAATAGGACACAAACCATAGCAATAGAACATGGAACTACATTCTTCTGCCAAGTTTAAAAGAATTAGCACAAACCGTATTTGATTTAGAGTTCCAACTACATGTATCCATATAGGAGAAAACAGAGTGAAACCTAAACATGAAAACGGTTACTGCAAAGGAACGGTTTAACCTAGAAGAACGAAATTTGGTGAGCCAAGTGGGATTGGTCGGCAGATCATTAAATGGAAGTATCATCAATATTGGGTGAAAAAATGTTTGCTGAGATTTCCGGAAACTCGTAGTTTTTTCGAAGCTTGGCTACCCCTTTCAATGAAAGTGATTCTCGTCAGTCTCTGCTTGGGGCTACTTCAATAGGACACAAACCATAGCGATACAACTTGGAACTACATTATTGTGCCAAGTTTCAAAGAGCTAGCCCAAACCGTGTTTGATTTAGAGTTCCAACTACATGTATCCATATAGGAGAAAACAGAGTGAAACCTAAACATGAAAACGGTTCCTGCAAAGGAACGGTTTAACCTAGAAGAACGAAATTTGGTGATCCAAGTGACATTCGTGTATTGATCACTACCTGCAAGTATCATCAAGATTGGGTGAAAAAATGTTTGCTGAGATTTCCGGAAACTCGTAGTTTTTTGGAAGCTTGGCAACCCCTTTCAATGAAAGTGATTCTCGTCAGTCTCTGCTTGGGGCTACTTCAATAGGACACAAACCATAGCGATAGAACTTGGAACTACAATATTTTTCCAAGTTTCAAAGAGCTAGCACAAACCGTGTTTGATTTAGAGTTCCAACTACAAGTATCCATATAGGAGAAAACAGAGTGAAACCTAAACATGAAAACGGTTACTGCAAAGGAACGGTTTAACCTAGAAGAACGAAATTTGGTGAGCCAAGTGGGATAGTCGGCAGATCATTAAACGGAAGTATCATCAAGATTGGGTGAAAAAATATTTGCTGAGATTTCCGGAAACTCGTAGTTTTTTCGAAGCTTGGCAACCCCTTTCAATGAAAGTGATTCTAGTCTGTCTCTGCTTGGGGCTACTTCAATAGGACACAAACCATAGCGATAGAGCGTGGAACTACATTATTGTGCCTAGTTTCAAAGAGCTAGCCCAAACCGTGATTGATTTAGAGTTCCAAATACATTTATCCATATAGGAGAATACAGAGTGAAACCTAAACTTGAAAACGGTTACTGCAAAGGAACGGTTTCACCTAGAAGATCGAAATTTGGTGAGCCAAGTGTGATTGGTCGGCTGATCATTAAATGCAGGTATCATCAAGATTGGGTGAAAAAATATTTGCTGAGATTTCCGGAAACTCGTAGTTTTTTGGAAGCTTGGCAACCCCTTTCAATGAAAGTGATTCTCGTCAGTCTCTGCTTGGGGCTACATCAATAGGACACAAACCATAGCGATAGAACTTGGAACTACATTATTGTGCCACGTTTCAAAGAGCTAGCACAAACCGTGTTTGATTTAGAGTTCCAACTACATGTATCCATATAGGAGAAAACAGAGTGAAACCTAAACATGAAAACGGTTACTTCAAATTAACGGTTTAACCTAGAAGAACGAAATTTGGTGAGCCAAGTGGGATTGGTCGGCAGATCATTAAATGGAAGTATCATCAAGATTGGGTGAAAAAATGTTTGCTGAGATTTCCGGAAACTCGTAGTTTATTCGATGCTTGGCAACCCTTTTAATGAAAGTGATTCTAGTCAGTCTCTGCTTGGGGCTACTTCAATAGGACACAAACCATAGCGATAGAACTTGGGACTACATTATTGTGCCAAGTTTCAAAGAGCTAGCCCAAACCGTGTTTGATTTAGAGTTCCAACTACATGTATCCATATAGGAGAAAACAGAGTGAAACCTAAACATGAAAACGGTTACTGCAAAGGAACGGTTTAACCTAGAAGAACGAAATTTGGTGAGCCAAGTGGGATTGGTCGGCTGATCATTAAATGGAGGTATCATCAAGATTGGGTGAAAAAATGTTTGCTGAGATTTCCGGAAACTCGTAGTTTTTTGGAAGCTTGGCAACCCCTTTCAATGAAAGAGATTCTCGTCAGTCTCTGCTTGGGGCTACTTCAATAGGACACAAACCATAGTGATAGAACTTGGAACTACATTATTGTGCCAAGTATCAAAGAGCTAGCACAAACCGTGTTTGATTTAGAGTTCCAACTACATGTATCCATATAGGAGAAAACAGAGTGAAACCTAAACATGAAAACGGTTACTGCAAAGGAACGGTTTAACCTAGAAGAACGAAATTTGGTGAGCCAAGTGGGATTCGTGTACTGATGACTACCTGCAAGTATCATCAAGATTGGGTGAAAAAATGTTTGCTGAGATTTCCGGAAACTTGTAGTTTTTTTGAAGCTTGGCAACCCCTTTTAATGAAAGTGATTCTCGTCAGTCTCTGCTTGGGGCTACTTCAATAGGACACAAACCATAGCGATATATCTTGAAACTACATTATTGTGCCAAGTTTCAAAGAGCTAGCCCAAACCGTGTTTGATTTAGAGTTCCGACTACATGTATCCATATAGGAGAAAACAGAGTGAAACCTAAACATGAAAAGGGTTACTGCAAAGGAACGGTTTAACCTAGAAGAACGAAATTTGGTGAGCCAAGTTGGATTCGTGTACTGATGACTACCTGCAAGTATCATCAAGATTGGGTGAAAAAATGTTTGCTGAGATTTCCGGAAACTCGTAGTGTTTTGGAAGCTTGGCAACCCCTTTCAATGAAAGTGATTCTCGTCAGTCTCTGCTTGGGGCTACTTCAATAGGACACACACCATAGCGATAGAATTTGGAACTACATTATTGTGCCAAGTTTCATAGAGCTAGCACAAACCGTGTTTGATTTAGAGTTCCGACTACATGTATCCATATAGGAGAAAACAGAGTGAAACCTAAACATGAAAACGGTTACTGCAAAGGAACGGTTTAACCTAGAAGAACGAAATTTGGTGATCCAAGTGTAATTCGTGTATTGATCACTACCTGCAAGTATCATCAAGATTGGGTGAAAAAATGTTTGCTGAGATTTCCGGAAACTCGTAGTGTTTTGGAACCTTGGCAACCCCTTTCAATGAAAGTGATTCTCGTCAGTCTCTGCTTGGGGCTAATTCAATAGGACACAAACCATAGCAATAGAACATGGAACTACATTCTTCTGCCAAGTTTAAAAGAATTAGCACAAACCGTATTTGATTTAGAGTTCCAACTACATGTATCCATATAGGAGAAAACAGAGTGAAACCTAAACATGAAAACGGTTACTGCAAAGGAACGGTTTAACCTAGAAGAACGAAATTTGGTGAGCCAAGTGGGATTGGTCGGCAGATCATTAAATGGAAGTATCATCAATATTGGGTGAAAAAATGTTTGCTGAGATTTCCGGAAACTCGTAGTTTTTTCGAAGCTTGGCTACCCCTTTCAATGAAAGTGATTCTCGTCAGTCTCTGCTTGGGGCTACTTCAATAGGACACAAACCATAGCGATACAACTTGGAACTACATTATTGTGCCAAGTTTCAAAGAGCTAGCCCAAACCGTGTTTGATTTAGAGTTCCAACTACATGTATCCATATAGGAGAAAACAGAGTGAAACCTAAACATGAAAACGGTTCCTGCAAAGGAACGGTTTAACCTAGAAGAACGAAATTTGGTGATCCAAGTGACATTCGTGTATTGATCACTACCTGCAAGTATCATCAAGATTGGGTGAAAAAATGTTTGCTGAGATTTCCGGAAACTCGTAGTTTTTTGGAAGCTTGGCAACCCCTTTCAATGAAAGTGATTCTCGTCAGTCTCTGCTTGGGGCTACTTCAATAGGACACAAACCATAGCGATAGAACTTGGAACTACAATATTTTTCCAAGTTTCAAAGAGCTAGCACAAACCGTGTTTGATTTAGAGTTCCAACTACATGTATCCATATAGGAGAAAACAGAGTGAAACCTAAACATGAAAACGGTTACTGCAAAGGAACGGTTTAACCTAGAAGAACGAAATTTGGTGAGCCAAGTGGGATAGTCGGCAGATCATTAAACGGAAGTATCATCAAGATTGGGTGAAAAAATATTTGCTGAGATTTCCGGAAACTCGTAGTTTTTTCGAAGCTTGGCAACCCCTTTCAATGAAAGTGATTCTAGTCTGTCTCTGCTTGGGGCTACTTCAATAGGACACAAACCATAGCGATAGAGCGTGGAACTACATTATTGTGCCTAGTTTCAAAGAGCTAGCCCAAACCGTGATTGATTTAGAGTTCCAAATACATTTATCCATATAGGAGAATACAGAGTGAAACCTAAACTTGAAAACGGTTACTGCAAAGGAACGGTTTCACCTAGAAGATCGAAATTTGGTGAGCCAAGTGTGATTGGTCGGCTGATCATTAAATGCAGGTATCATCAAGATTGGGTGAAAAAATATTTGCTGAGATTTCCGGAAACTCGTAGTTTTTGGAAGCTTGGCAACCCCTTTCAATGAAAGTGATTCTCGTCAGTCCCTGCTTGGGGCTACATCAATAGGACACAAACCATAGCGATAGAACTTGGAACTACATTATTGTGCCACGTTTCAAAGAGGTAGCACAAACCGTGTTTGATTTAGAGTTCCAACTACATGTATCCATATAGGAGAAAACAGAGTGAAACCTAAACATGAAAACGGTTACTTCAAATTAACGGTTTAACCTAGAAGAACGAAATTTGGTGAGCCAAGTGGGATTGGTCGGCAGATCATTAAATGGAAGTATCATCAAGATTG
This sequence comes from Urocitellus parryii, assembly GCF_045843805.1. Taxonomy (NCBI): domain Eukaryota; kingdom Metazoa; phylum Chordata; class Mammalia; order Rodentia; family Sciuridae; genus Urocitellus; species Urocitellus parryii. The sequence goes on along the minus strand of NW_027552501.1, from coordinate 34,633 downwards.
GGTGAAAAAATGTTTGCTGAGATTTCCGGAAACTCGTAGTTTTTTCGATGCTTGGCAACCCTTTTAATGAAAGTGATTCTAGTCAGTCTCTGCTTGGGGCTACTTCAATAGGACACAAACCATAGCGATAGAACTTGGGACTACATTATTGTGCCAAGTTTCAAAGAGCTAGCCCAAACCGTGTTTGATTTAGAGTTCCAACTACATGTATCCATATAGGAGAAAACAGAGTGAAACCTAAACATGAAAACGGTTACTGCAAAGGAACGGTTTAACCTAGAAGAACGAAATTTGGTGAGCCAAGTGGGATTGGTCGGCTGATCATTAAATGGAGGTATCATCAAGATTGGGTGAAAAAATGTTTGCTGAGATTTCCGGAAACTCGTAGTTTTTTGGAAGCTTGGCAACCCCTTTCAATGAAAGAGATTCTCGTCAGTCTCTGCTTGGGGCTACTTCAATAGGACACAAACCATAGTGATACAACTTGGAACTACATTATTGTGCCAAGTATCAAAGAGCTAGCACAAACCGTGTTTGATTTAGAGTTCCAACTACATGTATCCATATAGGAGAAAACAGAGTGAAACCTAAACATGAAAACGGTTACTGCAAAGGAACGGTTTAACCTAGAAGAACGAAATTTGGTGAGCCAAGTGGGATTCGTGTACTGATGACTACCTGCAAGTATCATCAAGATTGGGTGAAAAAATGTTTGCTGAGATTTCCGGAAACTTGTAGTTTTTTGGAAGCTTGGCAACCCCTTTTAATGAAAGTGATTCTCGTCAGTCTCTGCTTGGGGCTACTTCAATAGGACACAAACCATAGCGATATATCTTGAAACTACATTATTGTGCCAAGTTTCAAAGAGCTAGCCCAAACCGTGTTTGATTTAGAGTTCCGACTACATGTATCCATATAGGAGAAAACAGAGTGAAACCTAAACATGAAAAGGGTTACTGCAAAGGAACGGTTTAACCTAGAAGAACGAAATTTGGTGAGCCAAGTTGGATTCGTGTACTGATGACTACCTGCAAGTATCATCAAGATTGGGTGAAAAAATGTTTGCTGAGATTTCCGGAAACTCGTAGTGTTTTGGAAGCTTGGCAACCCCTTTCAATGAAAGTGATTCTCGTCAGTCTCTGCTTGGGGCTACTTCAATAGGACACACACCATAGCGATAGAATTTGGAACTACATTATTGTGCCAAGTTTCATAGAGCTAGCACAAACCGTGTTTGATTTAGAGTTCCGACTACATGTATCCATATAGGAGAAAACAGAGTGAAACCTAAACATGAAAACGGTTACTGCAAAGGAACGGTTTAACCTAGAAGAACGAAATTTGGTGATCCAAGTGTAATTCGTGTATTGATCACTACCTGCAAGTATCATCAAGATTGGGTGAAAAAATGTTTGCTGAGATTTCCGGAAACTCGTAGTGTTTTGGAACCTTGGCAACCCCTTTCAATGAAAGTGATTCTCGTCAGTCTCTGCTTGGGGCTAATTCAATAGGACACAAACCATAGCAATAGAACATGGAACTACATTCTTCTGCCAAGTTTAAAAGAATTAGCACAAACCGTATTTGATTTAGAGTTCCAACTACATGTATCCATATAGGAGAAAACAGAGTGAAACCTAAACATGAAAACGGTTACTGCAAAGGAACGGTTTAACCTAGAAGAACGAAATTTGGTGAGCCAAGTGGGATTGGTCGGCAGATCATTAAATGGAAGTATCATCAATATTGGGTGAAAAAATGTTTGCTGAGATTTCCGGAAACTCGTAGTTTTTTCGAAGCTTGGCTACCCCTTTCAATGAAAGTGATTCTCGTCAGTCTCTGCTTGGGGCTACTTCAATAGGACACAAACCATAGCGATACAACTTGGAACTACATTATTGTGCCAAGTTTCAAAGAGCTAGCCCAAACCGTGTTTGATTTAAAGTTCCAACTACATGTATCCATATAGGAGAAAACAGAGTGAAACCTAAACATGAAAACGGTTAGTGCAAAGGAACGGTTTAACCTAGAAGAACGAAATTTGGTGAGCCAAGTGGGATTCGTGTACTGATGACTACCTGCAAGTATCATCAAGATTGGGTGAAAAAATGTTTGCTGAGATTTCCGGAAACTTGTAGTTTTTTGGAAGCTTGGCAACCCCTTTCAATGAAAGTGATTCTCGTCAGTCTCTGCTTGGGGCTACTTCAATAGGACACAAACCATAGCGTTATATCTTGAAACTACATTATTGTGCCAAGTATCAAAGAGCTAGCCCAATCCGTGTTTGATTTAGAGTTCCGACTACATGTATCCATATAGGAGAAAACAGAGTGAAACCTAAACATGAAAACGGTTACTGCAAAGGAACGGTTTAACCTAGAAGAACGAAATTTGGTGAGCCAAGTGGGATTCGTGTACTGATCATTACCTGCAAGTATCATCAAGATTGGGTGAAAAAATGTTTGCTGAGATTTCCGGAAACTCCTAGTGTTCTGGAAGCTTGGCAACCCCTTTCAATGAAAGTGATTCTCGTCAGTCTCTGCTTGGGGCTAATTCAATAGGAAACAAACCATAGCAATAGAACATGGAACTACATTCTTCTGCCAAGTTTAAAAGAGCTAGCACAAACCGTGTTTGATTTAGAGTTCCAAAAATATGTATCCATATAGGAGAAAACAGAGTGAAACCTAAACATGAAAACGGTTACTGCAAAGGAACGGTTTAACCTAGAAGAACGAAATTTGGTGAGCAAAGTGGGATTGGTCGCCAGATCATTAAATGGAAGTATCATCAAGATTGGGTAAAAAAATGTTTGCTGAGATTTCTGGAAACTCGTAGTTTTTTCGAAGCTTGGCAACCCCTTTCAATGAAAGTGATTCTAGTCAGTCTCTGCTTGGGGCTACTTCAATAGGACAAAAACCATAGCGATAGAACTTGGAACTATATTATTGTGCAAAGTTTCAAAGAGCTAGCACAAACCGTGTTTGATTTAGAGTTCCAAATACATGTATCCATACAGGAGATAACAGAGTGAAACCTAAACATGAAAACGGTTACTGCAAAGGAACGGTTTAACCTAGAAGAACGAAATTTGGTGAGCCAAGTGGGATTCGTGTACTGATCACTACCTGCAAGTATCATCAATTGGGTGAAAAAAATGTTTGCTGAGATTTCCGGAAACTCCTAGTGTTTTGGAAGCTTGGCAACCCCTTTCAATGAAAGTGATTCTCGTCAGTCTCTGCTTGGGGCTAATTCAATAGGACACAAACCAGAGCAATAGAACATGGAACTACATTCTTCTGCCAAGGTTAAAAGAGCTAGCACAAACCGTGTTTGATTTAGAGTTCCAATAACATGTATCCATATAGGAGAAAACAGAGTGAAACCTAAACATGAAAACGGTTACTGCAAAGGAACGGTTTAACCTAGAAGAACGAAATTTGGTGAGCCAAGTGGGATTCGTGTATTGATCACTACCTGCAAGTATCATCAAGATTGGGTGAAAAAATGTTTGCTGAGATTTCCGGAAACTCGTAGTTTTTTGGAAGCTTGGCAACCCCTTTCAATGAAAGTCATTCTCGTCAGTCTCTGCTTGGGGCTACTTCAATAGGACACACACCATAGCGATAGAACTTGGAACTACAATATTTTTCCAAGTTTCAAAGAGCTAGACCAAACCGTGTTTGATTTAGAGTTCCAACTACATGTATCCATATAGGAGAAAACAGAGTGAAACCTAAACATGAAAAGGGTTACTGCAAAGGAACTGTTTAACCTAGAAGAACGAAATTTGGTGAGCCAAGTGGGATTGGTCGGCAGATCATTAAATGGAAGTATCATCAAGATTGGGAGAAAAAATGTTTGCTGAGATTTCCGGAAACTCGAAGTTTTTTCGAAGCTTGGCAACCCCTTTCAATTAAAGTGATCCTAGTCTGTCTCTGCTTGGGGCTACTTCAATAGGACACAAACCATAGCGATAGAACTTGGAACTACATTATTGTGCCAACTTTCAAAGAGCTAGCCTAAACCGTGTTTGATTTAGAGTTCCAACTACATGTATCCATATAGGAGAAAACAGAGTGAAACCTAAACATGAAAACGGTTACTGCAAAGGAACGGTTTAACCTAGAAGAACGAAATTTGGTGAGCCAAGTGGGATTCGTGTACTGATGACTACCTGCAAGTATCATCAAGATTGGGTGAAAAAATGTTTGCTGAGATTTACGGAAACCTTAGTTTTTTGGAAGCTTGGCAACCCCTTTCAATGAAAGTGATTCTCGTCAGTCTCTGCTTGGGTCTACTTCAATAGGACACAAACCCTAGCGTTATATCTTGAAAGTACATTATTGTGCCAAGTTTCCAAGAGCTAGCCCAAACCATGTTTGATTTAGAGTTCCAACTACATGTATCCATATAGGAGATAACAGAGTGAAACCTAAACATGAAAACGGTTACTGCAAAGGAACGGTTTAACCTAGAAGAACGAAATTTGGTGAGCCAAGTGGGATTGGTCAGCAGATCATTAAATGGAAGTATCATCAAGATTGGGTAAAAAAATGTTTGCTGAGATTTCCGGAAACTCGTAGTTTTTTCGAAGCTTGGCAACCCCTTTCAATGAAAGTGATTCTCGTCAGTCTCTGCTTGGGGCTACTTCAATAGGACACAAACCATAGCGATAGAACTTGGAACTACATTATTGTGCCAAGTTTCAAAGAGCTAGCACAAACCGTGTTTGATTTAGAGTTCCAACTACATGTATCCATATAGGAGAAAACAGAGTGAAACCTAAACATGAAAACGGTTACTGCAAAGGAACGGTTTAACCTAGAAGAACGAAATTTGGTGAGCCAAGTGGGATTCGTGTACTGATGACTACCTGCAAGTATCATCAAGATTCGGTGAAAAAATGTTTCCTGAGATTTCCGGAAACTCGTGTTTTTTTGGAAGCTTGACAACCCCTTTCAATGAAAGTGATTCTCGTCAGTCTCTGCTTGGGGCTACTTCAATAGGACACAAACCATAGCGATAGAACTTGGAACTACATTATTCTGCCAAGTTTCAAAGAGCTAGCCCAAAACGTGTTTGATTTAGAGTTCCAACTACATGTATCCATATAGGAGATAACAGAGTGAAACCTAAACATGAAAACGGTTACTGCAAAGGAACGGTTTAACCTAGAAGAACGAAATTTGGTGAGCCAAGTGGGATTGATCGGCAGATCATTAAATGGAAGTATCATCAAGATTGGGTAAAAAAATGTTTGCTGAGATTTCCGGAAACTCGTAGTTTTTTCGAAGCTTGGCAACCCCTTTCAATGAAAGTGATTCTAGTCAGTCTCTGCTTGGGGCTACTTCAATAGGACACAAACCATAGCGATAGAACCTGGAACTACATTATTGTGCCAAGTTTCAAAGAGCTAGCACAAACCGTGTTTGATTTAGAGTTCCAACTACATGTATCCATATGGGAGAAAACAGAGTGAAACCTAAACATGAAAACGGTTACTGCAAAGGAACGGTTTAACCTAGAAGAACGAAATTTGGTGAGCCAATTGGGATTGGTGAACTGATCATTAAATGGAAGTATCATCAAGATTGGGTAAAAAAATGTTTGCTGAGATTTCTGGAAACTCGTAGTTTTTTCGAAGCTTGGCAACCCCTTTCAATGAAAGTGATTCTAGTCAGTCTCTGCTTGGGGCTACTTCAATAGGACACAAACCATAGCGATAGAACCTGGAACTACATTATTGTGCCAAGTTTCAAAGAGCTAGCCCAAACCGTGTTTGATTTAGAGTTCCAACTACATGTATCCATATAGGAGAAAACAGAGTGAAACCTAAACTTGAAAACGGTTACTGCAAAGGAACGGTTTAACCAAGAAGAACGAAATTTGGTGAGCCAAGTGTGATTGGTCGGCTGATCATTAAATGTAGGTATCATCAAGATTGGGTGAAAAAATGTTTGCTGAGATTTCCGGAAACTCGTAGTGTTTTGGAAGCTTGGCAACCCCTTTCAATGAAAGTGATTCTCGTCAGTCTCTGCTTGGGGCTAATTCAATAGGACACAAACCAGAGCAATAGAACATGGAACTACATTCTTCTGCCAAGGTTAAAAGAGCTAGCACAAACCGTGTTTGATTTAGAGTTCCAATAACATGTATCCATATAGGAGAAAACAGAGTGAAACCTAAACATGAAAACGGTTACTGCAAAGGAACGGTTTAACCTAGAAGAACGAAATTTGGTGAGCCAAGTGGGATTCGTGTATTGATCACTACCTGCAAGTATCATCAAGATTGGGTGAAAAAATGTTTGCTGAGATTTCCGGAAACTCGTAGTTTTTTGGAAGCTTGGCAACCCCTTTCAATGAAAGTGATTCTCGTCAGTCTCTGCTTGGGGCTACTTCAATAGGACACACACCATAGCGATAGAACTTGGAACTACAATATTTTTCCAAGTTTCAAAGAGCTAGACCAAACCGTGTTTGATTTAGAGTTCCAACTACATGTATCCATATAGGAGAAAACAGAGTGAAACCTAAACATGAAAAGGGTTACTGCAAAGGAACGGTTTAACCTAGAAGAACGAAATTTGGTGAGCCAAGTGGGATTGGTCGGCAGATCATTAAATGGAAGTATCATCAAGATTGGGAGAAAAAATGTTTGCTGAGATTTCCGGAAACTCGTAGTTTTTTCGAAGCTTGGCAACCCCTTTCAATTAAAGTGATCCTAGTCTGTCTCTGCTTGGGGCTACTTCAATAGGACACAAACCATAGCGATAGAACTTGGAACTACATTATTGTGCCAACTTTCAAAGAGCTAGCCTAAACAGTGTTTGATTTAGAGTTCCAACTACATGTATCCATATAGGAGAAAACAGAGTGAAACCTAAACATGAAAACGGTTACTGCAAAGGAACGGTTTAACCTAGAAGAACGAAATTTGGTGAGTCAAGTGGGATTCGTGTACTGATGACTACCTGCAAGTATCATCAAGATTGGGTGAAAAAATGTTTGCTGAGATTTCCGGAAACCTTAGTTTTTTGGAAGCTTGGCAACCCCTTTCAATGAAAGTGATTCTCGTCAGTCTCTGCTTGGGTCTACGTCAATAGGACACAAACCATAGCGTTATATCTTGAAAGTACATTATTGTGCCAAGTTTCCAAGAGCTAGCCCAAACCATGTTTGATTTAGAGTTCCAACTACATGTATCCATATAGGAGATAACAGAGTGAAACCTAAACATGAAAACGGTTACTGCAAAGGAACGGTTTAACCTAGAAGAACGAAATTTGGTGAGCCAAGTGGGATTGATCGGCAGATCATTAAATGGAAGTATCATCAAGATTGGGTGAAAAAATGTTTGCTGAGATTTCCGGAAACTCGTAGTTTTTTGGAAGCTTGGCAACCCCTTTCAATGAAAGTGATTCTCGTCAGTCTCTGCTTGGGGCTACTTCAATAGGACACAAACCATAGCGATAGAACTTGGAACTACATTATTGTGCCAAGTTTCAAAGAGCTAGCCCAAACCGTGTTTGATTTAGAGTTCCAACTACATGTATCCATATAGGAGAAAACAGAGTGAAGCCTAAACATGAAAACGGTTACTGCAAAGGAACGGTTTAACCTAGAAGAACGAAATTTGGTGAGCCTAGTGGGATTGGTCAGCAGATCATTAAATGGAAGTATCATCAAGATTGGGTGAAAAACGGTTTGCTGAGATTTCTGGAAACTCGTAGTTTTTTGGAAGCTTGGCAACCCCTTTCAATGAAAGTGATTCTCGTCAGTCTCTGCTTGGGGCTACTTCAATAGGACACAAACCATAGTGATAGAACTTGGAACTACATTATTGTGCCAAGTTTCAAAGAGCTAGCACAAACCGTGTTTGATTTAGAGTTCCAACTACATGTATCCATATAGGAGAAAACAGAGTGAAACCTAAACATGAAAACGGTTACTGCAAAGGAACGGTTTAACCTAGAAGAACGAAATTTGGGGAGCCAAGTGGGATTCGTGTACTGATCATTACCTGCAATTATCATCAAGATTGGGTGAAAAAATGTTTGCTGAGATTTCCGGAAACACGTAGTGTTTTGGAACCTTGGCAACCCCTTTCAATGAAAGTGATTCTCGTCAGTCTCTGCTTGGGGCTAATTCAATAGGACACAAACCATAGCAATAGAACATGGAACTACATTCTTCTGCCAAGTTTAAAAGAACTAGCACAAACCGTGTTTGATTTAGAGTTCCAACAACATGTATCCATATAGGAGAAAACAGAGTGAAACCTAAACATGAAAACGGTTCCTGCAAAGGAACGGTTTAACCTAGAAGAACGAAATTTGGTGATCCAAGTGGCATTCGTGTATTGATCACTACCTGCAAGTATCATCAAGATTGGGTGAAAAAATGTTTGCTGAGATTTCCGGAAACTCGTAGTTTTTTGGAAGCTTGGCAACCCCTTTCAATGAAAGTGATTCTCGTCAGTCTCTGCTTGGGGCTACTTCAATAGGACACAAACCATAGCGATAGAACTTGGAACTACAATATTTTTCCAAGTTTCAAAGAGCTAGCACAAACCGTGTTTGATTTAGAGTTCCAACTACAAGTATCCATATAGGAGAAAACAGAGTGAAACCTAAACATGAAAACGGTTACTGCAAAGGAACGGTTTAACCTAGAAGAACGAAATTTGGTGAGCCAAGTGGGATAGTCGGCAGATCATTAAATGGAAGTATCATCAAGATTGGGTGAAAAAATGTTTGCTGAGATTTCCGGAAACTCGTAGTTTTTTCGAAGCTTGGCAACCCTTTTAATGAAAGTGATTCTAGTCAGTCTCTGCTTGGGGCTACTTCAATAGGATACAAACCATAGCGATAGAACTTGGGACTACATTATTGTGCCAAGTTTCAAAGAGCTAGCCCAAACCGTGTTTGATTTAGAGTTCCAACTACATGTATCCATATTGGAGAAAACAGAGTGAAACCTAAACATGAAAACGGTTACTGCAAAGGAACGGTTTAACCTAGAAGAACGAAATTTGGTGAGCCAAGTGGGATTGGTCGGCTGATCATTAAATGGAGGTATCATCAAGATTGGGTGAAAAAATGTTTGCTGAGATTTCCGGAAACTCGTAGTTTTTTGGAAGCTTGGCAACCCCTTTCAATGAAAGAGATTCTCGTCAGTCTCTGCTTGGGGCTACTTCAATAGGACACAAACCATAGTGATAGAACTTGGAACTACATTACTGTGCCAAGTATCAAAGAGCTAGCACAAACCGTGTTTGATTTAGAGTTCCAACTACATGTATCCATATAGGAGAAAACAGAGTGAAACCTAAACATGAAAACGGTTACTGCAAAGGAACGGTTTAACCTAGAAGAACGAAATTTGGTGAGCCAAGTGGGATTGGTCAGCTGATCATTAAATGGAAGTATCATCAAGATTGGGTGAAAAAATGTTTGCTGAGATTTCCGGAAACTCGTAGTTTTTTGGAACCTTGGCAACCCCTTTCAATGAATGTGATTCTCCTCAGTCTCTTCATGGGGCTACTTCAATAGGACACAAACCATAGCGATATATCTTGAAACTACATTATTGTGCCAAGTTTCAAAGAGCTAGCACAAACCGTGTTTGATTTAGAGTTCCAACTACAAGTATCCATATAGGAGAAAACAGAGTGAAACCTAAACATGAAAACGGTTACTGCAAAGGAACGGTTTAACCTAGAAGAACGAAATTTGGTGAGCCAAGTGGGATAGTCGGCAGATCATTAAATGGAAGTATCATCAAGATTGGGTGAAAAAATGTTTGCTGAGATTTCCGGAAACTCGTAGTTTTTTCGAAGCTTGGCAACCCTTTTAATGAAAGTGATTCTAGTCAGTCTCTGCTTGGGGCTACTTCAATAGGATACAAACCATAGCGATAGAACTTGGGACTACATTATTGTGCCAAGTTTCAAAGAGCTAGCCCAAACCGTGTTTGATTTAGAGTTCCAACTACATGTATCCATATTGGAGAAAACAGAGTGAAACCTAAACATGAAAACGGTTACTGCAAAGGAACGGTTTAACCTAGAAGAACGAAATTTGGTGAGCCAAGTGGGATTGGTCGGCTGATCATTAAATGGAGGTATCATCAAGATTGGGTGAAAAAATGTTTGCTGAGATTTCCGGAAACTCGTAGTTTTTTGGAAGCTTGGCAACCCCTTTCAATGAAAGAGATTCTCGTCTGTCTCTGCTTGGGGCTACTTCAATAGGACACAAACCATAGTGATAGAACTTGGAACTACATTACTGTGCCAAGTATCAAAGAGCTAGCACAAACCGTGTTTGATTTAGAGTTCCAACTACATGTATCCATATAGGAGAAAACAGAGTGAAACCTAAACATGAAAACGGTTACTGCAAAGGAACGGTTTAACCTAGAAGAACGAAATTTGGTGAGCCAAGTGGGATTGGTCAGCTGATCATTAAATGGAAGTATCATCAAGATTGGGTGAAAAAATGTTTGCTGAGATTTCCGGAAACTCGTAGTTTTTTGGAACCTTGGCAACCCCTTTCAATGAATGTGATTCTCCTCAGTCTCTTCATGGGGCTACTTCAATAGGACACAAACCATAGCGATATATCTTGAAACTACATTATTGTGCCAAGTTTCAAAGAGCTAGCCCAAACCGTGTTTGATTTAGAGTTCCGACTACATGTATCCATATAGGAGAAAACTGAGTGAAACCTAAACATGAAAAGGGTTACTGCAAAGGAACGGTTTAACCTAGAAGAACGAAATTTGGTGAGCCAAGTGGGATTCGTGTACTGATCATTACCTGCAATTATCATCAAGATTGGGTGAAAAAATGTTTGCTGAGATTTCCGGAAACTCGTAGTGTTTTGGAACCTTGGCAACCCCTTTCAATGAAAGTGATTCTCGTCAGTCTCTGCTTGGGGCTAATTTAATAGGACACAAACCATAGCAATAGAACATGGAACTACATTCTTCTGCCAAGTTTAAAAGAATTAGCACAAACCGTGTTTGATTTAGAGTTCCAGCTACATGTATCCATATAGGAGAAAACAGAGTGAAACCTAAACATGAAAACGGTTACTGCAAAGGAACGGTTTAACCTAGAAGAACGAAATTTGGTGAGCCAAGTGGGATTGGTCGGCACATCATTAAATGGAAGTATCATCAAGATTGGGTGAAAAAATGTTTGCTGAGATTTCCGGAAACTCGTAGTTTTTTCGAAGCTTGGCTACCCCTTTCAATGAAAGTGATTCTAGTCTGTCTCTGCTTGGGACTACTTCAATAGGACACAAACCATAGCGATAGAACTTGGAACTACATTATTGTGCCAAGTTTCAAAGAGCTAGCCCAAACCGTGATTGATTTAGAGTTCCAAATACATTTATCCATATAAGAGAAAACAGAGTGAAACCTAAACGTGAAAACGGTTACTGCAAAGGAACGGTTTAACCTAGAAGAACGAAATTTTGTGAGCCAAGTGTGATTGGTCGGCAGATCATTAAATGCAGGTATTATCAAGATTGGGTGAAAAAATATTTGCTGAGATGTCCGGAAACTCGTAGTTTTTTGGAAGCTTGGCAACCCCTTTCAATGAAAGTGATTCTCGTCAGTCTCTGCTTGGGGCTACTTCAATAGGACACAAACCATAGCGATACAACTTGGAACTACATTATTGTGCCAAGTTTCAAAGAGCTAGCCCAAACCGTGTTTGATTTAGAGTTCCAACTACATGTATCCATATAGGAGAAAACAGAGTGAAACCTAAACATGAAAACGGTTACTGCAAAGGAACGGTTTAACCTAGAAGAACGAAATTTGGTGAGCCAAGTGGGATTCGTGTACTGATGACTACCTGCAAGTATCATCAAGATTGGGTGAAAAAATGTTTGCTGAGATTTCCGGAAACTTGTAGTTTTTTGGAAGCTTGGCAAATCCTTTCAATGAAAGTGATTCTTGTCAGTCTCTGCTTGGGGCTACTTCAATAGGACACAAACCATAGCGTTATATCTTGAAACTACATTATTGTGCCAAGTATCAAAGAGCTAGCCCAAACCGTGTTTGATTTAGAGTTCCAACTACATGTATCCATATAGGAGAAAACAGAGTGAAACCTAAACATGAAAACGGTTACTGCAAAGGAATGGTTTAACCTAGAAGAACGAAATTTGGTGAGCCAAGTGGGATTCGTGTACTGATCATTACCTGCAAGTATCATCAAGATTGGGTGAAAAAATGTTTGCTGAGATTTCCGGAAACTCCTAGTGTTCTGGAAGCTTGGCAACCCCTTTCAATGAAAGTGATTCTCGTCAGTCTCTGCTTGGGGCTAATTCAATAGGAAACAAACCATAGCAATAGAACATGGAACTACATTCTTCTGCCAAGTTTAAAAGAGCTAGCACAAACCGTGTTTGATTTAGAGTTCCAAAAATATGTATCCATATAGGAGAAAACAGAGTGAAACCTAAACATGAAAACGGTTACTGCAAAGGAACGGTTTAACCTAGAAGAACGAAATTTGATGAGCAAAGTGGGATTGGTCGCCAGATCATTAAATGGAAGTATCATCAAGATTGGGTGAAAAAATGTTCCTGAAATTTCCGGAAACTCGTAGTTTTTTGGATGCTTGGCAACCCCTTTAATGAAAGTGATTCTCGTCAGTCTCTGCTTGGGGCTACTTCAATAGGACACAAACCATAGCGATAGAACTTGGAACTACATTATTGTGCCAAGTTTCAAAGAGCTGGCACAAACCGTGTTTGATTTAGAGTTCCAACTACATGTATCCATATAGGAGAAAACAGAGTGAAACCTAAACATGAAAAGGGTTACTGCAAAGGAACGGTTTAACCTAGAAGAACGAAATTTGGTGAGCCAAGTGGGATTCGTGTACTGATCATTACCTGCAATTATCATCAAGATTGGGTGAAAAAATGTTTGCTGAGATTTCCGGAAACTCGTAGTGTTTTGGAACCTTGGCAACCCCTTTCAATGAAAGTGATTCTCGTCAGTCTCTGCTTGGGGCTAATTTAATAGGACACAAACCATAGCAATAGAACATGGAACTACATTCTTCTGCCAAGTTTAAAAGAATTAGCACAAACCGTGTTTGATTTAGAGTTCCAACTACATGTATCCATATAGGAGAAAACAGAGTGAAACCTAAACATGAAAACGGTTACTGCAAAGGAACGGTTTAACCTAGAAGAACGAAATTTGGTGAGCCAAGTGGGATTGGTCGGCACATCATTAAATGGAAGTATCATCAAGATTGGGTGAAAAAATGTTTGCTGAGATTTCCGGAAACTCGTAGTTTTTTGGAAGCTTGGCAACCCCTTTCAATGAAAGTGATTCTCGTCAATCTCTGCTTGGGGCTACTTCAATAGGACACAAACCATAGCGATAGAACTTGGAACTACAATATTTTTCCAAGTATCAAAGAGCTAGCCCAAACCGTGTTTGATTTAGAGTTCCAACTACATGTATCCATATAGGAGAAAACAGAGTGAAACCTAAACATGAAAACGGTTACTGCAAAGGAACGGTTTAACCTAGAAGAACGAAATTTGGTGAGCCAAGTGGGATTGGTCAGCAGATCATTAAATGGAAGTATCATGAAGATTGGGTGAAAAACGGTTTGCTGAGATTTCTGGAAACTCGTAGTTTTTTGGAAGCTTGGCAACCCCTTTCAATGAAAGTGATTCTCGTCAGTCTCTGCTTGGGGCTACTTCAATAGGACACAAACCATAGCGATAGAACTTGGAACTACATTATTGTGCCAAGTTTCAAAGAGCTAGCACAAACCGTGTTTGATTTAGAGTTCCAAATACATGTATCCATATAGGAGAAAACAGAGTGAAACCTAAACATGAAAAGGGTTACTGCAAAGGAACGGTTTAACCTAGAAGAACGAAATTTGGTGAGCCAAGTGGGATTCGTGTACTGATGACTACCTGCAAGTATCATCAAGATTGGGTGAAAAAATGTTTGCTGAGATTTCCGGAAACTTGTAGTTTTTTGGAAGCTTGGCAACCCCTTTCAATGAAAGTGATTCTCGTCAGTCTCTGCTTGGGGCTACTTCAATAGGACACAAACCATAGCGTTATATCTTGAAACTACATTATTGTGCCAAGTATCAAAGAGCTAGCCCAAACCGTGTTTGATTTAGAGTTCCGACTACATGTATCCATATAGGAGAAAACAGAGTGAAACCTAAACATGAAAACGGTTACTGCAAAGGAACGGTTGAACCTAGAAGAACGAAATTTGGTGAGCCAAGTGGGATTCGTGTACTGATCATTACCTGCAAGTATCATCAAGATTGGGTGAAAAAATGTTTGCTGAGATTTCCGGAAACTCCTATTGTTTTGGAAGCTTGGCAACCCCTTTCAATGAAAGTGATTCTCGTCAGTCTCTGCTTGGGGCTAATTCAATAGGAAACAAACCATAGCAATAGAACATGGAACTACATTCTTCTGCCAAGTTTAAAAGAGCTAGCACAAACCGTGTTTGATTTAGAGTTCCAAAAATATGTATCCATATAGGAGAGAACAGAGTGAAACCTAAACATGAAAACGGTTACTGCAAAGGAACGGTTTAACCTAGAAGAACGAAATTTGGTGAGCAAAGTGGGATTGGTCGCCAGATCATTAAATGGAAGTATCATCAAGATTGGGTGAAAAAATGTTTGCTGAAATTTCCGGAAACTCGTAGTTTTTTGGATGCTTGGCAACCCCTTTAATGAAAGTGATTCTCGTCAGTCTCTGCTTGGGGCTACTTCAATAGGACACAAACCATAGCGATAGAACTTGCAACTACATTATTGTGCCAAGATTCAAAGAGCTAGCACAAACCGTGTTTGATTTAGAGTTCCAACAACATGTATCCATATAGGAGAAAACAGAGTGAAACCTAAACATGAAAACGATTACTGCAAAGGAACGGTTTAACCTAGAGGAACGAAATTTGGTGAGCCAAGTGGGATTGGTCGGCAGATCATTAAATGGAAGTATCATCAAGATTGGGTGAAAAAATGTTTGCTGAGATTTCAGGAAACTCTTAGTTTTTTCGAAGCTTGGCAACCCAATTCAATGAAAGTGATTCTAGTCTGTCTCTGCTTGGGGCTACTTCAATAGGACACAAACCATAGCGATAGAACTTGGAACTACATTATTGTGCCAAGTTTCAAAGAGCTAGCCCAAACCGTGATTGATTTAGAGTTCCAAATACATTTATCCATATAAGAGAAAACAGAGTGAAACCTAAACATGAAAACGGTTACTGCAAAGGAACGGTTTAACCTAGAAGAACGAAATTTGGTTAGCCAAGTGGGATTGGTCGGCTGATCATTAAATGCAGGTATTATCAAGATTGGGTGAAAAAATGTTTGCTGAGATGTCCGGAAACTCGTAGTTTTTTGGAAGCTTGGCAACCCCTTTCAATGAAAGTGATTCTCGTCAGTCTCTGCTTGGGGCTACTTCAATTGGACACAAACAATAGCGATAGAACTTGGAACTACATTATTGTGCCAAGTTTCAAAGAGCTAGCCCAAACCGTGTTGATTTAGACTTCCAACTACATGTATTCATACAGGAGAAAACAGAGTGAAACCTAAACATGAAAAGGGTTACTGCAAAGGAACGGTTTAACCTAGAAGAACGAAATTTGGTGAGCCAAGTGGGATTCGTGTACTGATGACTACCTGCAAGTATCATCAAGATTGGGTGAAAAAATGTTTGCTGAGATTTCCGGAAACTTGTAGTTTTTTGGAAGCTTGGCAACCCCTTTCAATGAAAGTGATTCTCGTCAGTCTCTGCTTGGGGCTACTTCAATAGGACACAAACCATAGCGTTATATCTTGAAACTACATTATTGTGCCAAGTATCAAAGAGCTAGCCCAAACCGTGTTTGATTTAGAGTTCCGACTACATGTATCCATATAGGAGAAAACAGAGTGAAACCTAAACATGAAAACGGTTACTGCAAAGGAACGGTTGAACCTAGAAGAACGAAATTTGGTGAGCCAAGTGGGATTCGTGTACTGATCATTACCTGCAAGTATCATCAAGATTGGGTGAAAAAATGTTTGCTGAGATTTCCGGAAACTCCTATTGTTTTGGAAGCTTGGCAACCCCTTTCAATGAAAGTGATTCTCGTCAGTCTCTGCTTGGGGCTAATTCAATAGGAAACAAACCATAGCAATAGAACATGGAACTACATTCTTCTGCCAAGTTTAAAAGAGCTAGCACAAACCGTGTTTGATTTAGAGTTCCAAAAATATGTATCCATATAGGAGAGAACAGAGTGAAACCTAAACATGAAAACGGTTACTGCAAAGGAACGGTTTAACCTAGAAGAACGAAATTTGGTGAGCAAAGTGGGATTGGTCGCCAGATCATTAAATGGAAGTATCATCAAGATTGGGTGAAAAAATGTTTGCTGAAATTTCCGGAAACTCGTAGTTTTTTGGATGCTTGGCAACCCCTTTAATGAAAGTGATTCTCGTCAGTCTCTGCTTGGGGCTACTTCAATAGGACACAAACCATAGCGATAGAACTTGCAACTACATTATTGTGCCAAGATTCAAAGAGCTAGCACAAACCGTGTTTGATTTAGAGTTCCAACTACATGTATCCATATAGGAGAAAACAGAGTGAAACCTAAACATGAAAAGGGTTACTGCAAAGGAACGGTTTAACCTAGAAGAACGAAATTTGGTGAGCCAAGTGGGATTCGTGTACTGATCATTACCTGCAATTATCATCAAGATTGGGTGAAAAAATGTTTGCTGAGATTTCCGGAAACTCGTAGTGTTTTGGAACCTTGGCAACCCCTTTCAATGAAAGTGATTCTCGTCAGTCTCTGCTTGGGGCTAATTTAATAGACACAAACCATAGCAATAGAACATGGAACTACATTCTTCTGCCAAGTTTAAAAGAATTAGCACAAACCGTGTTTGATTTAGAGTTCCAACTACATGTATCCATATAGGAGAAAACAGAGTGAAACCTAAACATGAAAACGGTTACTGCAAAGGAACGGTTTAACCTAGAAGAACGAAATTTGGTGAGCCAAGTGGGATTGGTCGGCAGATCAATAAATGGAAGTATCATCAAGATTGGGTGAAAAAATATTAGCTGAGATTTCCGGAAACTCGTAGTTTTTTCGAAGCTTGGCTACCCCTTTCAATGTAAGTGATTCTAGTCTGTCTCTGCTTGGGACTACTTCAATAGGACACAAACCATAGCGATAGAACTTGGAACTACATTATTGTGCCAAGTTTCAAAGAGCTAGCCCAAACCGTGATTGATTTAGAGTTCCAAATACATTTATCCATATAAGAGAAAACAGAGTGAAACCTAAACATGAAAACGGTTACTGCAAAGGAACGGTTTAACCTAGAAGAACGAAATTTTGTGAGCCAAGTGTGATTGGTCGGCTGATCATTAAATGCAGGTATTATCAAGATTGGGTGAAAAAATGTTTGCTGAGATGTCCGGAAACTCGTAGTTTTTTGGAAGCTTGGCAACCCCTTTCAATGAAAGTGATTCTCGTCAGTCTCTGCTTGGGGCTACTTCAATAGGACACAAACCATAGCGATACAACTTGGAACTACATTATTGTGCCAAGTTTCAAAGAGCTAGCCCAAACCGTGTTTGATTTAGAGTTCCAACTACATGTATCCATATAGGAGAAAACAGAGTGAAACCTAAACATGAAAACGGTTACTGCAAAGGAACGGTTTAACCTAGAAGAACGAAATTTGATGAGCAAAGTGGGATTGGTCGCCAGATCATTAAATGGAAGTATCATCAAGATTGGGTGAAAAAATGTTCCTGAAATTTCCGGAAACTCGTAGTTTTTTGGATGCTTGGCAACCCCTTTAATGAAAGTGATTCTCGTCAGTCTCTGCTTGGGGCTACTTCAATAGGACACAAACCATAGCGATAGAACTTGGAACTACATTATTGTGCCAAGTTTCAAAGAGCTGGCACAAACCGTGTTTGATTTAGAGTTCCAACTACATGTATCCATATAGGAGAAAACAGAGTGAAACCTAAACATGAAAACGGTTACTGCAAAGGAACGGTTTAACCTAGAAGAACGAAATTTGGTGAGCCAAGTGGGATTGATCGGCAGATCATTAAATGGAAGTATCATCAAGATTGGGTAAAAAAATGTTTGCTGAGATTTCCGGAAACTCGTAGTTTTTTCGAAGCTTGGCAACCCCTTTCAATGAAAGTGATTCTAGTCAGTCTCTGCTTGGGGCTACTTCAATAGGACACAAACCATAGCGATAGAACTTGGAACTACATTATTGTGCCAAGTTTCAAAGAGCTAGCACAAACCGTGTTTGATTTAGAGTTCCAAATACATGTATCCATATAGGAGATAACAGAGTGAAACCTAAACATGAAAACGGTTACTGAAAAGGAACGGTTTAACCTAGAAGAACGAAATTTGGGGAGCCAAGTGGGATTCGTGTACTGATCATTACCTGCAATTATCATCAAGATTGGGTGAAAAAATGTTTGCTGAGATTTCCGGAAACTCGTAGTGTTTTGGAAGCTTGGCAACCCCTTTCTATGAAAGTGATTCTCGTCAGTCTCTGCTTGGGGCTACTTCAATAGGACACAAACCATAGCGTTATATCTTGAAACTACATTATTGTGCCAAGTATCAAAGAGCTAGCCCAAACCGTGTTTGATTTAGAGTTCCGAATACATGTATCCATATAGGAGAAAACAGAGTGAAACCTAAACATGAAAACGGTTACTGCAAAGGAACGGTTGAACCTAGAAGAACGAAATTTGGTGAGCCAAGTGGGATTTGTGTACTGATCATTACCTGCAAGTATCATCAAGATTGGGTGAAAAAATGTTTGCTGAGATTTCCGGAAACTCCTATTGTTTTGGAAGCTTGGCAACCCCTTTCAATGAAAGTGATTCTCGTCAGTCTCTGCTTGGGGCTAATTCAATAGGAAACAAACCATAGCAATAGAACATGGAACTACATTCTTCTGCCAAGTTTAAAATTGCTAGCACAAACCGTGTTTGATTTAGAGTTCCAAAAATATGTATCCATATAGGAGAGAACAGAGTGAAACCTAAACATGAAAACGGTTACTGCAAAGGAACGGTTTAACCTAGAAGAACGAAATTTGGTGAGCAAAGTGGGATTGGTCGCCAGATCATTAAATGGAAGTATCATCAAGATTGGGTGAAAAAATGTTTGCTGAAATTTCCGGAAACTCGTAGTTTTTTGGATGCTTGGCAACCCCTTTAATGAAAGTGATTCTCGTCAGTCTCTGCTTGGGGCTACTTCAATAGGACACAAACCATAGCGATAGAACTTGCAACTACATTATTGTGCCAAGATTCAAAGAGCTAGCACAAACCGTGTTTGATTTAGAGTTCCAACTACATGTATCCATATAGGAGAAAACAGAGTGAAACCTAAACATGAAAAGGGTTACTGCAAAGGAACGGTTTAACCTAGAAGAACGAAATTTGGTGAGCCAAGTGGGATTCGTGTACTGATCATTACCTGCAATTATCATCAAGATTGGGTGAAAAAATGTTTGCTGAGATTTCCGGAAACTCGTAGTGTTTTGGAACCTTGGCAACCCCTTTCAATGAAAGTGATTCTCGTCAGTCTCTGCTTGGGGCTAATTTAATAGGACACAAACCATAGCAATAGAACATGGAACTACATTCTTCTGCCAAGTTTAAAAGAATTAGCACAAACCGTGTTTGATTTAGAGTTCCAACTACATGTATCCATATAGGAGAAAACAGAGTGAAACCTAAACATGAAAACGGTTACTGCAAAGGAACGGTTTAACCTAGAAGAACGAAATTTGGTGAGCCAAGTGGGATTGGTCGGCAGATCAATAAATGGAAGTATCATCAAGATTGGGTGAAAAAATATTAGCTGAGATTTCCGGAAACTCGTAGTTTTTTCGAAGCTTGGCTACCCCTTTCAATGTAAGTGATTCTAGTCTGTCTCTGCTTGGGACTACTTCAATAGGACACAAACCATAGCGATTGAACTTGGAACTACATTATTGTGCCAAGTTTCAAAGAGCTAGCCCAAACCGTGATTGATTTAGAGTTCCAAATACATTTATCCATATAAGAGAAAACAGAGTGAAACCTAAACATGAAAACGGTTACTGCAAAGGAACGGTTTAACCTAGAAGAACGAAATTTTGTGAGCCAAGTGTGATTGGTCGGCTGATCATTAAATGCAGGTATTATCAAGATTGGGTGAAAAAATGTTTGCTGAGATGTCCGGAAACTCGTAGTTTTTTGGAAGCTTGGCAACCCCTTTCAATGAAAGTGATTCTCGTCAGTCTCTGCTTGGGGCTACTTCAATAGGACACAAACCATAGCGATACAACTTGGAACTACATTATTGTGCCAAGTTTCAAAGAGCTAGCCCAAACCGTGTTTGATTTAGAGTTCCAACTACATGTATCCATATAGGAGAAAACAGAGTGAACCTAAACATGAAAACGGTTACTGCAAAGGAACGGTTTAACCTAGAAGAACGAAATTTGGTGAGCCAAGTGGGATTCGTGTACTGATGACTACCTGCAAGTATCATCAAGATTGGGTGAAAAAATGTTTGCTGAGATTTCCGGAAACCTTAGTTTTTTGGAAGCTTGGCAACCCCTTTCAATGAAAGTGATTCTCGTCAGTCTCTGCTTGGGTCTACTTCAATAGGACACAAACCATAGCGTTATATCTTGAAAGTACATTATTGTGCCAAGTTTCCAAGAGCTAGCCCAAACCATGTTTGATTTAGAGTTCCAACTACATGTATCCATATAGGAGATAACAGAGTGAAACCTAAACATGAAAACGGTTACTGCAAAGGAACGGTTTAACCTAGAAGAACGAAATTTGGTGAGCCAAGTGGGATTGATCGGCAGATCATTAAATGGAAGTATCATCAAGATTGGGTGAAAAAATGTTTGCTGAGATTTCCGGAAACTCGTAGTTTTTTGGAAGCTTGGCAACCCCTTTCAATGAAAGTGATTCTCGTCAGTCTCTGCTTGGGGCTACTTCAATAGGACACAAACCATAGCGATAGAACTTGGAACTACAATATTTTTCCAAGTATCAAAGAGCTAGCCCAAACCGTGTTTGATTTAGAGTTCCAACTACATGTATCCATATAGGAGAAAACAGAGTGAAACCTAAACATGAAAACGGTTACTGCAAAGGAACGGTTTAACCTAGAAGAACGAAATTTGGTGAGCCAAGTGGGATTGGTCAGCAGATCATTAAATGGAAGTATCATCAAGATTGGGTGAAAAACGGTTTGCTGAGATTTCTGGAAACTCGTAGTTTTTTGGAAGCTTGGCAACCCCTTTCAATGAAAGTGATTCTCGTCAGTCTCTGCTTGGGGCTACTTCAATAGGACACAAACCATAGCGATAGAACTTGGAACTACATTTTTGTGCCAAGTTTCAAAGAGCTAGCACAAACCGTGTTTCATTTAGAGTTCCAAATACATGTATCCATATAGGAGAAAACAGAGTGAAACCTAAACATGAAAACGGTTACTGCAAAGGAACGGTTTAACCTAGAAGAACGAAATTTGGTGAGCCAAGTGGGATTCGTGTACTGATGACTACCTGCAACTATCATCAAGATTCGGTGAAAAAATGTTTCCTGAGATTTCCGGAAACTCGTGGTTTTTTGGAAGCTTGACAACCCCTTTCAATGAAAGTGATTCTCGTCAGTCTCTGCTTGGGGCTACTTCAATAGGACACAAACCATAGCGATAGAACTTGGAACTACATTATTGTGCCAAGTTTCAAAGAGCTAGCCCAAAACGTGTTTGATTTAGAGTTCCAACTACATGTATCCATATAGGAGATAACAGAGTGAAACCTAAACATGAAAACGGTTACTGCAAAGGAACGGTTTAACCTAGAAGAACGAAATTTGGTGAGCCAAGTGGGATTGATCGGCAGATCATTAAATGGAAGTATCATCAAGATTGGGTAAAAAAATGTTTGCTGAGATTTCCGGAAACTCGTAGTTTTTTCGAAGCTTGGCAACCCCTTTCAATGAAAGTGATTCTAGTCAGTCTCTGCTTGGGGCTACTTCAATAGGACACAAACCATAGCGATAGAACTTGGAACTACATTATTGTGCCAAGTTTCAAAGAGCTAGCACAAACCGTGTTTGATTTAGAGTTCAAATACATGTATCCATATAGGAGATAACAGAGTGAAACCTAAACATGAAAACGGTTACTGAAAAGGAACGGTTTAACCTAGAAGAACGAAATTTGGGGAGCCAAGTGGGATTCGTGTACTGATCATTACCTGCAATTATCATCAAGATTGGGTGAAAAAATGTTTGCTGAGATTTCCGGAAACTCGTAGTGTTTTGGAAGCTTGGCAACCCCTTTCTATGAAAGTGATTCTCGTCAGTCTCTGCTTGGGGCTACTTCAATAGGACACACACCATAGCGATAGAATTTGGAACTACATTATTGTGCCAAGTTTCATAGAGCTAGCACAAACCGTGTTTGATTTAGAGTTCCGAATACATGTATCCATATTGGAGAAAACAGAGTGAACCCTAAACATGTAAACGGTTACTGCAAAGGAACGGTTTAACCTAGAAGAACGAAATTTGGTGATCCAAGTGTAATTCGTGTATTGATCACTACCTGCAAGTATCATCAAGATTGGGTGAAAAAATGTTTGCTGAGATTTCCGGAAACTCATAGTGTTTTGGAACCTTGGCAACCCCTTATAATGAAAGTGATTCTCGTCAGTCTCTGCTTGGGGCTACTTCAATAGGACACAAACCATAGCAATAGAACATGGAACTACATTCTTCTGCCAAGTTTAAAAGAACTAGCACAAACCGTGTTTGATTTAGAGTTCCAACAACATGTATCCATATAGGAGAAAACAGAGTGAAACCTAAACATGAAAACGATTACTGCAAAGGAATGGTTTAACCTAGAGGAACGAAATTTGGTGAGCCAAGTGGGATTGGTCGGCAGATCATTAAATGGAAGTATCATCAAGATTGGGTGAAAAAATGTTTGCTGAGATTTCCGGAAACTCGTAGTTTTTTCGAAGCTTGGCAACCCAATTCAATGAAAGTGATTCTAGTCTGTCTCTGCTTGGGGCTACTTCAATAGGACACAAACCATAGCGATAGAACTTGGAACTACATTATTGTGCCAAGTTTCAAAGAGCTAGCCCAAACCGTGATTGATTTAGAGTTCCAAATACATTTATCCATATAAGAGAAAACAGAGTGAAACCTAAACATGAAAACGGTTACTGCAAAGGAACGGTTTAACCTAGAAGAACGAAATTTGGTTAGCCAAGTGGGATTGGTCGGCTGATCATTAAATGCAGGTATTATCAAGATTGGGTGAAAAAATGTTTGCTGAGATGTCCGGAAACTCGTAGTTTTTTGGAAGCTTGGCAACCCCTTTCAATGAAAGTGATTCTAGTCAGTCTCTGCTTGGGGTACTTCAATAGGACACAAACCATAGCTATACAACTTGGAACTACATTATTGTGCCAAGTTTCAAAGAGCTAGCCCAAACTGTGTTTGATTTAGAGTTCCAACTACATGTATCCATATAGGAGAAAACAGAGTGAAACCTAAACATGAAAACGGTTACTGCAAAGGAACGGTTTAACCTAGAAGAACGAAATTTGGTGAGCCAAGTGGGATTCGTGTACTGATGACTACCTGCAAGTATCATCAAGATTGGGTGAAAAAATGTTTGCTGAGATTTCCGGAAACTTGTAGTTTTTTGGAAGCTTGGCAACCCCTTTCAATGAAAGTGATTCTCGTCAGTCTCTGCTTGGGGCTACTTCAATAGGACACAAACCATAGCGTTATATCTTGAAACTACATTATTGTGCCAAGTATCAAAGAGCTAGCCCAAACCGTGTTTGATTTAGAGTTCCGACTACATGTATCCATATAGGAGAAAACAGAGTGAAACCTAAACATGAAAACGGTTACTGCAAAGGAACGGTTGAACCTAGAAGAACGAAATTTGGTGAGCCAAGTGGGATTCGTGTACTGATCATTACCTGCAAGTATCATCAAGATTGGGTGAAAAAATGTTTGCTGAGATTTCCGGAAACTCCTATTGTTTTGGAAGCTTGGCAACCCCTTTCAATGAAAGTGATTCTCGTCAGTCTCTGCTTGGGGCTAATTCAATAGGAAACAAACCATAGCAATAGAACATGGAACTACATTCTTCTGCCAAGTTTAAAAGAGCTAGCACAAACCGTGTTTGATTTAGAGTTCCAAAAATATGTATCCATATAGGAGAGAACAGAGTGAAACCTAAACATGAAAACGGTTACTGCAAAGGAACGGTTTAACCTAGAAGAACGAAATTTGGTGAGCAAAGTGGGATTGGTCGCCAGATCATTAAATGGAAGTATCATCAAGATTGGGTGAAAAAATGTTTGCTGAAATTTCCGAAACTCGTAGTTTTTTGGATGCTTGGCAACCCCTTTAATGAAAGTGATTCTCGTCAGTCTCTGCTTGGGGCTACTTCAATAGGACACAAACCATAGCGATAGAACTTGCAACTACATTATTGTGCCAAGATTCAAAGAGCTAGCACAAACCGTGTTTGATTTAGAGTTCCAACTACATGTATCCATATAGGAGAAAACAGAGTGAAACCTAAACATGAAAAGGGTTACTGCAAAGGAACGGTTTAACCTAGAAGAACGAAATTTGGTGAGCCAAGTGGGATTCGTGTACTGATCATTACCTGCAATTATCATCAAGATTGGGTGAAAAAATGTTTGCTGAGATTTCCGGAAACTCGTAGTGTTTTGGAACCTTGGCAACCCCTTTCAATGAAAGTGATTCTCGTCAGTCTCTGCTTGGGGCTAATTTAATAGGACACAAAGCATAGCAATAGAACATGGAACTACATTCTTCTGCCAAGTTTAAAAGAATTAGCACAAACCGTGTTTGATTTAGAGTTCCAACTACATGTATCCATATAGGAGAAAACAGAGTGAAACCTAAACATGAAAACGGTTACTGCAAAGGAACGGTTTAACCTAGAAGAACGAAATTTGGTGAGCCAAGTGGGATTGGTCGGCAGATCAATAAATGGAAGTATCATCAAGATTGGGTGAAAAAATATTAGCTGAGATTTCCGGAAACTCGTAGTTTTTCGAAGCTTGGCTACCCCTTTCAATGTAAGTGATTCTAGTCTGTCTCTGCTTGGGACTACTTCAATAGGACACAAACCATAGCGATAGAACTTGGAACTACATTATTGTGCCAAGTTTCAAAGAGCTAGCCCAAACCGTGATTGATTTAGAGTTCCAAATACATTTATCCATATAAGAGAAAACAGAGTGAAACCTAAACATGAAAACGGTTACTGCAAAGGAACGGTTTAACCTAGAAGAACGAAATTTTGTGAGCCAAGTGTGATTGGTCGGCTGATCATTAAATGCAGGTATTATCAAGATTGGGTGAAAAAATGTTTGCTGAGATGTCCGGAAACTCGTAGTTTTTTGGAAGCTTGGCAACCCCTTTCAATGAAAGTGATTCTCGTCAGTCTCTGCTTGGGGCTACTTCAATAGGACACAAACCATAGCGATACAACTTGGAACTACATTATTGTGCCAAGTTTCAAAGAGCTAGCCCAAACCGTGTTTGATTTAGAGTTCCAACTACATGTATCCATATAGGAGAAAACAGAGTGAAACCTAAACATGAAAACGGTTACTGCAAAGGAACGGTTTAACCTAGAAGAACGAAATTTGGTGAGCCAAGTGGGATTCGTGTACTGATGACTACCTGCAAGTATCATCAAGATTGGGTGAAAAAATGTTTGCTGAGATTTCCGGAAACCTTAGTTTTTTGGAAGCTTGGCAACCCCTTTCAATGAAAGTGATTCTCGTCAGTCTCTGCTTGGGTCTACTTCAATAGGACACAAACCATAGCGTTATATCTTGAAAGTACATTATTGTGCCAAGTTTCCAAGAGCTAGCCCAAACCATGTTTGATTTAGAGTTCCAACTACATGTATCCATATAGGAGATAACAGAGTGAAACCTAAACATGAAAACGGTTACTGCAAAGGAACGGTTTAACCTAGAAGAACGAAATTTGGTGAGCCAAGTGGGATTGATCGGCAGATCATTAAATGGAAGTATCATCAAGATTGGGTGAAAAAATGTTTGCTGAGATTTCCGGAAACTCGTAGTTTTTTGGAAGCTTGGCAACCCCTTTCAATGAAAGTGATTCTCGTCAGTCTCTGCTTGGGGCTACTTCAATAGGACACAAACCATAGCGATAGAACTTGGAACTACAATATTTTTCCAAGTATCAAAGAGCTAGCCCAAACCGTGTTGATTTAGAGTTCCAACTACATGTATCCATATAGGAGAAAACAGAGTGAAACCTAAACATGAAAACGGTTACTGCAAAGGAACGGTTTAACCTAGAAGAACGAAATTTGGTGAGCCAAGTGGGATTGGTCAGCAGATCATTAAATGGAAGTATCATCAAGATTGGGTGAAAAACGGTTTGCTGAGATTTCTGGAAACTCGTAGTTTTTTGGAAGCTTGGCAACCCCTTTCAATGAAAGTGATTCTCGTCAGTCTCTGCTTGGGGCTACTTCAATAGGACACAAACCATAGCGATAGAACTTGGAACTACATTTTTGTGCCAAGTTTCAAAGAGCTAGCACAAACCGTGTTTCATTTAGAGTTCCAAATACATGTATCCATATAGGAGAAAACAGAGTGAAACCTAAACATGAAAACGGTTACTGCAAAGGAACGGTTTAACCTAGAAGAACGAAATTTGGTGAGCCAAGTGGGATTCGTGTACTGATGACTACCTGCAACTATCATCAAGATTCGGTGAAAAAATGTTTCCTGAGATTTCCGGAAACTCGTGGTTTTTTGGAAGCTTGACAACCCCTTTCAATGAAAGTGATTCTCGTCAGTCTCTGCTTGGGGCTACTTCAATAGGACACAAACCATAGCGATAGAACTTGGAACTACATTATTGTGCCAAGTTTCAAAGAGCTAGCCCAAAACGTGTTTGATTTAGAGTTCCAACTACATGTATCCATATAGGAGATAACAGAGTGAAACCTAAACATGAAAACGGTTACTGAAAAGGAACGGTTTAACCTAGAAGAACGAAATTTGGGGAGCCAAGTGGGATTCGTGTACTGATCATTACCTGCAATTATCATCAAGATTGGGTGAAAAATGTTTGCTGAGATTTCCGGAAACTCGTAGTGTTTTGGAAGCTTGGCAACCCCTTTCTATGAAAGTGATTCTCGTCAGTCTCTGCTTGGGGCTACTTCAATAGGACACACACCATAGCGATAGAATTTGGAACTACATTATTGTGCCAAGTTTCATAGAGCTAGCACAAACCGTGTTTGATTTAGAGTTCCGAATACATGTATCCATATTGGAGAAAACAGAGTGAACCCTAAACATGTAAACGGTTACTGCAAAGGAACGGTTTAACCTAGAAGAACGAAATTTGGTGATCCAAGTGTAATTCGTGTATTGATCACTACCTGCAAGTATCATCAAGATTGGGTGAAAAAATGTTTGCTGAGATTTCCGGAAACTCATAGTGTTTTGGAACCTTGGCAACCCCTTATAATGAAAGTGATTCTCGTCAGTCTCTGCTTGGGGCTACTTCAATAGGACACAAACCATAGCAATAGAACATGGAACTACATTCTTCTGCCAAGTTTAAAAGAACTAGCACAAACCGTGTTTGATTTAGAGTTCCAACAACATGTATCCATATAGGAGAAAACAGAGTGAAACCTAAACATGAAAACGATTACTGCAAAGGAACGGTTTAACCTAGAGGAACGAAATTTGGTGAGCCAAGTGGGATTGGTCGGCAGATCATTAAATGGAAGTATCATCAAGATTGGGTGAAAAAATGTTTGCTGAGATTTCCGGAAACTCGTAGTTTTTTCGAAGCTTGGCAACCCAATTCAATGAAAGTGATTCTAGTCTGTCTCTGCTTGGGGCTACTTCAATAGGACACAAACCATAGCGATAGAACTTGGAACTACATTATTGTGCCAAGTTTCAAAGAGCTAGCCCAAACCGTGATTGATTTAGAGTTCCAAATACATTTATCCATATAAGAGAAAACAGAGTGAAACCTAAACATGAAAACGGTTACTGCAAAGGAACGGTTTAACCTAGAAGAACGAAATTTGGTTAGCCAAGTGGGATTGGTCGGCTGATCATTAAATGCAGGTATTATCAAGATTGGGTGAAAAAATGTTTGCTGAGATGTCCGGAAACTCGTAGTTTTTTGGAAGCTTGGCAACCCCTTTCAATGAAAGTGATTCTAGTCAGTCTCTGCTTGGGGTACTTCAATAGGACACAAACCATAGCTATACAACTTGGAACTACATTATTGTGCCAAGTTTCAAAGAGCTAGCCCAAACTGTGTTTGATTTAGAGTTCCAACTACATGTATCCATATAGGAGAAAACAGAGTGAAACCTAAACATGAAAACGGTTACTGCAAAGGAACGGTTTAACCTAGAAGAACGAAATTTGGTGAGCCAAGTGGGATTCGTGTACTGATGACTACCTGCAAGTATCATCAAGATTGGGTGAAAAAATGTTTGCTGAGATTTCCGGAAACTTGTAGTTTTTTGGAAGCTTGGCAACCCCTTTCAATGAAAGTGATTCTCGTCAGTCTCTGCTTGGGGCTACTTCAATAGGACACAAACCATAGCGTTATATCTTGAAACTACATTATTGTGCCAAGTATCAAAGAGCTAGCCCAAACCGTGTTTGATTTAGAGTTCCGACTACATGTATCCATATAGGAGAAAACAGAGTGAAACCTAAACATGAAAACGGTTACTGCAAAGGAACGGTTGAACCTAGAAGAACGAAATTTGGTGAGTCAAGTGGGATTCGTGTACTGATCATTACCTGCAAGTATCATCAAGATTGGGTGAAAAAATGTTTGCTGAGATTTCCGGAAACTCCTAGTGTTTTGGAAGCTTGGCAACCCCTTTCAATGAAAGTGATTCTCGTCAGTCTCTGCTTGGGGCTAATTCAATAGGAAACAAACCATAGCAATAGAACATGGAACTACATTCTTCTGCCAAGTTTAAAAGAGCTAGCACAAACCGTGTTTGATTTAGAGTTCCAAAAATATGTATCCATATAGGAGAGAACAGAGTGAAACCTAAACATGAAAACGGTTACTGCAAAGGAACGGTTTAACCTAGAAGAACAAAATTTGGTGAGCAAAGTAGGATTGGTCGCCAGATCATTAAATGGAAGTATCATAAAGATGGGTGAAAAAATGTTTGCTGAAATTTCCGGAAACTCGTAGTTTTTTGGAAGCTTGGCAACCCCTTTCAATGAAAGTGATTCTCGTCAGTCTCTGCTTGGGGCTACTTCAATAGGACACAAACCATAGCGATAGAACTTGCAACTACATTATTGTGCCAAGATTCAAAGAGCTAGCACAAACCGTGTTTGATTTAGAGTTCCAACTACATGTATCCATATAGGAGAAAACAGAGTGAAACCTAAACATGAAAACGGTTACTGCAAAGGAACGGTTTAACCTAGAAGAACGAAATTTGTTGAGCCAAGTGGGATTGATCGGCAGATCATTAAATGGAAGTATCATCAAGATTGGGTGAAAAAATGTTTGCTGAGATTTCCAGAAACTCGTTGTTTTTTGGAAGCTTGGCAACCCCTTTCAATGAAAGTGATTCTCGTCAGTCTCTGCTTGGGGCTACTTCAATAGGACACAAACCATAGCGATAGAACTTGGAACTACATTATTGTGCCAAGTTTCAAAGAGCTAGCAAAAACCGTGTTTGATTTAGAGTTCCAACTACATGTATCCATATAGGAGAAAACAGAGTGAAACCTAAACATGAAAACGGTTACTGCAAAGGAACGGTTTAACCTAGAAGAACGAAATTAGGTGAGCCAAGTGGGATTGATCAGCAGATCATTAAATGGAAGTATCATCAAGATTGGGTAAAAAAATGTTTGCTGAGATTTCCAGAAACTCGTAGTTTTTTCGAAGCTTGGCAACCCAATTCAATGAAAGTGATTCTCGTCAGTCTCTGCTTGGGGCTACTTCAATAGGACACAAACCATAGCGATAGAACTTGGAACTACATTATTGTGCCAAGTTTCAAAGAGCTAGCAAAAACCGTGTTTGATTTAGAGTTCCAACTACATGTATCCATATAGGAGAAAACAGAGTGAAACCTAAACATGAAAACGGTTACTGCAAAGGAACGGTTTAACCTAGAAGAACGAAATTTGGTGAGCCAAGTGGGACTGATCAGCAGATCATTAAATGGAAGTATCATCAAGATTGGGTAAAAAAATGTTTGCTGAGATTTCCAGAAACTCGTAGTTTTTCGAAGCTTGGCAACCCCTTTCAATGAAAGTGATTCTCGTCAGTCTCTGCTTGGGGCTACTTCAATAGGACACAAACCATCGCGTTATATCTTGAAACTACATTATTGTGCCAAGTATCAAAGAGCTAGCCCAAACCGTGTTTGATTTAGAGTTCCGACTACATGTATCCATATAGGAGAAAACAGAGTGAAACCTAAACATGAAAACGGTTACTGCAAAGGAACGGTTTAACCTAGAAGAACGAAATTTGGTGAGCCAAGTGGGATTCGTGTACTGATCATTACCTGCAAGTATCATCAAGATTGGGTGAAAAAATGTTTGCTGAGATTTCCGGAAACTCCTAGTGTTTTGGAAGCTTGGCAACCCCTTTCAATGAAAGTGATTCTCGTCAGCCTCTCCATGGGGCTAATTCAATAGGACACAAACCATAGCAATAGAACATGGAACTACATTCTTCTGCCAAGATTAAAAGAGCTAGCACAAACCGTGTTTGATTTAGAGTTCCAACAATATGTATCCATATAGGAGAAAACAGAGTGAAACCTAAACATGAAAACGGTTACTGCAAAGGAACGGTTTAACCTACAAGAACGAAATTTGGTGAGCAAACTGGGATTGGTCGTCAGATCATTAAATGGAAGTATCATCAAGATTGGGTGAAAAAATGTTTGCTGAGATTTCCAGAAACTCGGAGTTTTTTGGAAGCTTGGCAACCCCTTTCAATGAAAGTGATTCTCGTCAGTCTCTGCTTGGGGCTACTTCAATAGGACACAAACCATAGCGATAGAACTTGGAACTACAGTATTTTTCAAGGTTTCAAAGAGCTAGCCCAAACCGTGTTTGATTTAGAGTTCCAACTACATGTATCCATATAGGAGAAAACAGAGTAAAACCTAAACATGAAAATGATTACTGCAAAGGAACGGTTTAACCTAGAAGAACGAAATTTGGTGAGCCAAGTGGGATTGGTCAGCAGATCATTAAATGGAAGTATCATCAAGATTGGGTGAAAAAAGGTTTGCTGAGATTTCCGGAAACTCGTAGTTTTTTCGAAGCTTGTCAACCCCTTTCAATGAAAGTGATTCTCATCAGTCTCTGCTTGGGGCTACTTCAATAGGACACAAACCATAGCGATAGAACTTGGAACTACATTATTGTGCCAAGTTTCAAAGAGCTAGCACAAACCGTGTTTGATTTAGAGTTCCAACTACATGTATCCATATAGGAGAACACAGAGTGAAACCTAAACATGAAAACGGTTACTGCAAAGGAACGGTTTAACCTAGAAGAACGAAATTTGGTGAGCCAAGTGGGATTGGTCGTCAGATCATTAAATGGAAGTATCATCAAGATTGGATGAAAAAATGTTTGCTGAGATTTCAGGAAACACGTAGTTTTTTGGAAGCTTGGCAACCCCTTTCAATGAAAGTGATTCTAGTCTGTCTCTGCTTGGGGCTACTTCAATAGGACACAAACCATAGCGATAGAACTTGGAACTACATTATTGTGCCAAGTTTCAAAGAGCTAGCACAAACCGTGTTTGATTTAGAGTTCCAACTACATGTATCCATATAGGAGAAAACAGAGTGAAACCTAAACATGAAAACGGTTACTGCAAAGGAACGGTTTAACCTAGAAGAACGAAATTTGGTGAGCCAAGTGTGATTGGTCGGCTGATCATTAAATGTAGGTATCATCAAGATTGGGTGAAAAAATGTTTGCTGAGATTTCCGGTAACTCGTAGTTTTTTGGAAGCTTGGCAACCCCTTTCAGTGAAAGTGATTCTCGTCCGTCTCTGCTTGGGGCTAATTGAATAGGACACAAACCATAGCGATAGAACTTGGAACTACATTATTGTGCCAAGTTTCAAAGATCTAGCACAAACCGTGTTTGATTTAGAGTTCCAAATACATGTATCCATATAGGAGATAACAGAGTGAAACCTAAACATGAAAACGGTTACTGAAAAGGAAGGGTTTAACCTAGAAGAACCAAATTTGGTGAGCCAAGTGGGATTCGTGTACTGATCATTACCTTCAATTATCATCAAGATTGGGTGAAAAAATGTTTGCTGAGATTTCCGGAAACTCGTAGTTTTTTGGAAGCTTGGCAACCCCTTTCAATGAAAGTGATTCTAGTCAGTCTCTGCTTGGGGCTACTTCAATAGGACACAAACCATAGCGATAGAACTTGGAACTACATTATTGTGCAAAGTTTCAAAGAGCTAGCACAAACCGTGTTTGATTTAGAGTTCCAAATACATGTATCCATACAGGAGATAACAGAGTGAAACCTAAACATGAAAACGGTTACTGCAAAGGAACGGTTTAACCTAGAAGAACGAAATTTGGTGAGCCAAGTGTGATTGGTCGGCTGATCATTAAATGCAGGTATTATCAAGATTGGGTGAAAAAATGTTTGCTGAGATTTCCGGAAACTCGTAGTTTTTTGGAAGCTTGGCAACCCCTTTCAATGAAAGTGATTCTCGTCAGTCTCTGCTTGGGGCTACTTCAATAGGACACAAACCATAGCGATAGAACTTGGAACTACATTATTGTGCCAAGTTTCAAAGAGCTAGCCCAAACCGTGTTTGATTTAGAGTTCCAACTACATGTATCCATATAGGAGAAAACAGAGTGAAACCTAAACATGAAAACGGTTACTGCAAAGGAACTGTTTAACCTAGAAGAACGAAATTTGGTGAGCCAAGTGGGATTCGTGTACTGATGACTACCTGCAAGTATCATCAAGATTGGGTGAAAAAATGTTTGCTGAGATGTCCGGAAATTTGTAGTTTTTTGGAAGCTTGGCAACCCCTTTCAATAAAAGTGATTCTCGTCAGTCTCTGCTTGGGGCTAGTTCAATAGGACACAAACCATCGCGTTATATATTGAAACTACATTATTGTGCCAAGTATCAAAGAGCTAGCCCAAACCGTGTTTGATTTAGAGTTCCGACTACATGTATCCATATAGGAGAAAACAGAGTGAAACCTAAACATGAAAACGGTTACTGCAAAGGAACGGTTTAACCTAGAAGAACGAAATTTGGTGAGCCAAGTGGGATTCGTGTACTGATCATTACCTGCAAGTATCATCAAGATTGGGTGAAAAAATGTTTGCTGAGATTTCCGGAAACTCCTAGTGTTTTGGAAGCTTGGCAACCCCTTTCAATGAAAGTGATTCTCGTCAGCCTCTCCATGGGGCTAATTCAATAGGACACAAACCATAGCAATAGAACATGGAACTACATTCTTCTGCCAAGTTTAAAAGAGCTAGCACAAACCGTGTTTGATTTAGAGTTCCAACAATATGTATCCATATAGGAGAAAACAGAGTGAAACCTAAACATGAAAACGGTTACTGCAAAGGAACGGTTTAACCTACAAGAACGAAATTTGGTGAGCAAAGTGGGATTGGTCGTCAGATCATTAAATGGAAGTATCATCAAGATTGGGTGAAAAAATGTTTGCTGAGATTTCCAGAAACTCGTAGTTTTTTCGAAGCTTGGCAACCCCTTTCAATGAAAGTGATTCTCATCAGTCTCTGCTTGGGGCTACTTCAATAGGACACAAACGATAGCGATAGAACTTGGAACTACATTATTGTGCCAAGTTTCAAAGAGCTAGCACAAACCGTGTTTGATTTAGAGTTCCAACTACATGTATCCATATAGGAGAACACAGAGTGAAACCTAAACATGAAAACGGTTACTGCAAAGGAACGGTTTAACCTAGAAGAACGAAATTTGGTGAGCCAAGTGGGATTGGTCGTCAGATCATTAAATGGAAGTATCATCAAGATTGGGTGAAAAAATGTTTGCTGAGATTTCAGGAATCACGTAGTTTTTTGGAAGCTAGGCAACCCCTTTCAATGAAAGTGATTCTAGTCTGTCTCTGCTTGGGGCTACTTCAATAGGACACAAACCATAGCGATAGAACTTGGAACTACATTATTGTGCCATGTTTCAAAGAGCTAGCACAAACCGTGTTTGATTTAGAGTTCCAACTACATGTATCCATATAGGAGAAAACAGAGTGAAACCTAAACATGAAAACGGTTACTGCAAAGGAACGGTTTAACCTAGAAGAATGAAATTTGGTGAGCCAAGTGTGATTGGTCGGCTGATCATTAAATGTAGGTATCATCAAGATTGGGTGAAAAAATGT
>NW_027552500.1:0-81078 GCF_045843805.1 Urocitellus parryii | reverse complement strand
CTCTCTTTTCTCCTATATGGATAAATGTAGTTGGAACTCTAAATCAAACACGGTTTGCGCTAGCTTTTTGAAACTTGGCACAATAATGTAGTTCCAAGTTCTATCGATATGGTTTGTGTCCTATTGAAGTAGCCCCAAGCAGAGACTGACGAGAATCACTTTCATTGAAAGGGGTTGCCAAGCTTCCAAAAAACTACGAGTTTCCTGAAATCTCAGCAAACATTTTTTCACCCAATCTTGATGATACTGGCAGGTAATGATCAGTACACCAATCCCACTTGGCTCACCAAATTTCGTTCTTCTAGGTTAAACCGTTCCTTTGCAGTAACCTTTTTCATGTTTAGGTTTCACTCTGTTTTCTCCTATATGGATACATTTATTTGGAACTCTAAAACAAACACGGTTTGTGCTAGCTCTTTGAAACTTGGCACAATAATGTAGTTCCAAGTTCTATCGCTATGGTTTGTGTCCTATTGAAGTAGCCCGAAGCAGAGACTGACGTGAATCACTTTCATTGAAAGGGTTGCCAAGCTTCCAAAAAGCTACGAGTTTCCTGAAATCTCAGCAAACATTTTTTCACCCAATCTGGATGATACTGGCAGGTAATGATCAGTACACCAATCCCACTTGGCTCACGAAATTTCGTTCTTCTAGGTTAAACCGTTCCTTTGCTGTAACCGTTTTCATGTTTAGGTTTCACGCTGGTTTCTCCTATATGGATACATGTATTTCGAACTCAAAATCAAACACGGTTTGTTCTAGCTCTTTGAAACTTGGCACAATAATGTAGTTCCAAGTTCTATCGCTATGGTTTGTGTCCTATTGAAGTAGCCCCAAGCAGAGACTGACGAGAATCACTTACATTGAAAGGGTTGCCAAGCTTCCAAAAAACTACGAGTTTCCTAAAATCTAAGCAAACATTTTTTCACCCAATCTTGATGATACTGGCAGGTAATTATCATTACACCAATCCCACTTGGCTCACCAAATTTCGTTCTTCTAAGTTAAACGGTTCCTTTGCATTAACCGTATTCCTGTTTAGGTTTTACTCTGTTTTGTCCTATACGGATACATGTAGTTGGAACTCTAAATCAAACACGGTTTGTGCTAGCTCCTTGAAACTTGGCACAATAATGTAGTTCCAAGTTCTATCGCTATGGTTGGTGTCCTATTGAAGTAGCCCGAAGCAGAGACTGACGTGAATCACTTTCATTGAAAGGGTTGCCAAGCTTCCAAAAAGCTACGAGTTTCCGACAATCTCAGCAAACATTTTTTCACCCAATCTTGATGATACTGGCAGGTAATGATGAGTACACCAATCCCATTTGGCTCACCAAATTTCGTTCTTCTAGGTTAAACCGTTCCTTTGCACTAACCGTTTACATGTTTAGGTTTCACTTTGTTTTCTCCTATATGGATACATGTAGTTGGAACTCTAAATCAAACACGGTTTGTGCTAGCACTTTGAAACTTGGCACAATAATGTAGTTCCAAGTTCTATCGATATGGTTGGTGTCCTATTGAAGCAGCCCCAAGCAGAGACTGACGAGAATCACTTTCATTGAAAGGGGTTGCCAAGCTTCCAAAAAACTACGAGTTTCCTGAAATCTCAGCAAACATTTTTTCACCCAATCACGATGATACTGGCAGGTAATGATCAGTACACCAATCCCACTTGGCTCACGAAATTACGTTCTTCTAGGTTAAACCGTTCATTTGCAGTAACCGTTTTCATGTTTAGGTTTCACTCTGTTTTCTCCTATATGGATACATGTAGTTGGAACTCTAAATCAAACACGGTTTGTGCTAGCTCTTTGAAACTTGGCACAATAATGTAGTTCCAAGTTCTGTCGCTATGGTTTGTGTCCTATTGAAGTAGCCCCAAGCAGAGACTGACGAGAATCACTTTCATTGAAAGGTGTTGCCAAGTTTCCAAAAAGCTACGAGTTTCCTGAAATCTCAGCAAACATTTTTTCACCCAATCTGGATGATACTGGCAGGTAATGATCAGGACACCAATCCCACTTGGCTCACCAACTTTCGCTCTTCTAGGTTAAACCGTTCCTTTGCAGTAACCGTTTTCATTTTTAGGTTTCACTCTGTTTTCTCCTATATGGATACATGTATTTGGAACTCAAAATCAAACACGGTTTGTGCTAGCTTTTTGAAACATGGCACAATAATGTAGTTCCAAGTTCTATCGCTATGGTTTGTGTCCTATTGAAGTAGCCCCAAGCAGAGACTGTCGAGCATCACTTTCATTGAAAGGGGTTGCCAAGCTTCCAAAAAACTACGAGTTTCCTGAAATCTCAGCAAACATTTTTTCACCCAATCTTGATGATACTGGCAGGTAATGATCAGTACACCAATCCCACTTGGCTCACAAATTTCGTTCTTCTAGGTTAAACCGTTCCTTTGCAGTAACCTTTTTCATGTTTAGGTATCACTCTGTTTTCTCCTGTATGGATACATGTAGTTGGAACTCTAAATCAAACACGGTTTGTGCTAGCTCTTTGAAACTTGGCACAATAATGTAGTTCCAAGTTCTATTGATATGGTTTGTGTCCTATTGAAGTAGCCCCAAGCAGAGACTGACGAGAATCACTTTCATTGACAGGGGTCGCCAAGCTTCCAAAAAGCTACGAGTTTCCTGAAATCTCAGCAAACTTTTTTTCACCCAATCTGGATGATACTGGCAGGTAATGATCAGTACACCAATCCCACTTGGCTCACGAAATTTCGTACTTCTAGGTTAAACCGTTCCTTTACTCTAACCGTTTTCATGTTTAGGTTTCACTCTGTTTTCTCCTCTATGGATACATGTATTTGGAACTCTAAATCAAACACGGTTTGTGTTAGCTCTTTGAAACTTGGCACAATAATGTAGTTCCAAGTTCTATCGATGTGGTTTGTGTCCTATTGAAGTAGCCCCAAGCAGAGACTGACGAGAATCACTTTCATTGAAAGGGTTGCCAAGCTTCCAAAAAGCTACGAGTTTCCTGAAATCTCAGCAAACATTTTTTCACCCAATCTTGATGATACTGGCAGGTAATGATCAGTACACCAATCCCACTTGGCTCACCAAATTTCATTCTTCTAGGTTAAACCGTTCCTTTGCAGTAACCGTTTTCATGTTTAGGTTTCACTCTGATTTCTCCTATATGGATACATGTAGTTGGAACTCTAAATCAAACACGGTTTGTGCTAGCTCTTTGAAACTTGCCACAATAATGTAGTTCCAAGTTCTATCGATATGGTTGGTGTCCTACTGAAGTAGCCCCAAGCAGAGACTGACGAGAATCACTTTCATTGAAAGGTTTTGCCAAGTTTCCAAAAAGCTATGATTTTCCTGAAATCTCAGAAAACATTTTTTCTCCCAATCTTGATGATACTGGCAGGCAATGATCAGTACACCAATCCCACTTGGCACACCAAATTTCGTTCTTCTAGATTAAACCGTTAGTTTGCAGTAATCGTTTTCATGTTTAGGTTTCACTCTGTTTTCTCCTATATGGATACATGTATTTGGAACTCAAAATCAAGCACGGTTTGTGCTAGCTCTTTGAAACTTGGCACAATAATGTAGTTCCAAGTTCTATCGCTATGGTTGATGTCCTATTGTAGTAGCCCCAAGCAGAGACTGACGAGAATCACTTTCATTGAAACGTTTTGCCAAGCTTCCAAAAAACTACGAGTTTCCGGAAATCTCAGCAAACATTTTTTCACCCAATCTTGATGATACTGGCAGG
Source organism: Urocitellus parryii (assembly GCF_045843805.1). Taxonomy (NCBI): domain Eukaryota; kingdom Metazoa; phylum Chordata; class Mammalia; order Rodentia; family Sciuridae; genus Urocitellus; species Urocitellus parryii. The sequence goes on along the minus strand of NW_027552500.1, from coordinate 77,329 downwards.
TAATGATCAGGACACCAATCCCACTTGGCTCACCAAATTTTGTTCTTCTAGGTTAAACCGTTCCTTTGCAGTAACCGTTTTCATGTTTAGGTTTCACTCTGTTTTCTCCTCTATGAATACATGTAGTTGGGACTCTAAATCAAACACGGTTTGTGCTAGCTCTTGGAAACTTGGCACAATAATGTAGTTCCAAGTTCTATCGCTATGGTTTGTGTCCTATTGAAGTAGCCCCAAGCACAGACTGTCGAGAATCACTTTCATTGAAAGGGGTTGCCAAGCTTCCAAAAAACTACGAGTTTCCGGAAATCTCAGCAAACATTTTTTCACCCAATCTTGATGATACTGGCAGGTAATGATCAGTACACCAATCCCACTTGGCTCACCAAATTTCGTTCTTTTAGGTTAAACAGTTCCTTTGCAGTAACCGTTTTCATGTTTAGGTTTCACTCTGTTTTCTCCTATATGGATACATGTAGTTGGAACTCTAAATCAAACATGGTTTGTGCTAGCTTTTTGAAACGTGGCACAATAATGTAGTTCCAAGTTCTATCGCTATGGTTTGTGTCCTATTGAAGTAGCCCCAAGCAGAGACTGACGAGATTCACTTTCATTGAAAGGGGTTGCCAAGCTTCCAAAAAACTACGAGTTTCCGGAAATCTCAGCAAACATTTTTTTCACCCAATCTTGATGATACTGGCCTGTAATGATCAGTACACCAACCCCACTTGGCTCACCAAATTTCGTTCTTCTAGGTTAAACCGTTCCTTTCCACTAACCGTTTTCATGTTTAGGTTTCACTCTGTTTTCTCCTATATGGATACATGTAGTTGGAACTCTAAATCAAACACGGTTTGTGCTAGCTTTTTGAAACTTGGCACAATAATGTAGTTCCAAGTTCTATCGCTATAGTTTGTGTCCTATTGAAGTAGCCCCAAGCAGAGACTGACGAGAATCACTTTCATTGAAAGGGGTTGCCAAGCTTCCAAAAAACTACGAGTTTCCGGAAACCTCAGCAAACATTTTTTCACCCAATCTTGATGATACTGGCAGGTAATGATCAGTACACCAATCCCACTTGGCTCACCAAATTTCGTTCCTCTAGATTAAACCGTTCCTTTCCACTAACCGTTTTCATGTTTAGGTTTCACTCTGTTTTCTCCTATATGGATACAAATAGTTGGAACTCTAAATCAAACACGGTTTGCGCTAGCTTTTTGAAACTTGGCACAATAATGTAGTTCCAAGTTCTATCGCTATGGTTTGTGTCCTATTGAAGTAGCCCCAAGCAGAGACTGACGAGAATCACTTTCATTGAAAGGGGATGCCAAGCTTCCAAAAAGCTACGAGTTTCCTGAAATCTCAGCAAACATTTTTTCACCCAATCTTGATGATACTGGCAGGTAATGATCAGTGCACCAATTCCACTTGGCTCACCAAATTTCGTTCTTCTAGGTTAAACCGTTCCTTTGCAGTAACCGTTTTCATGTTTACGTTTCACTCTGTTTTCTCCTATATGGATACATGTAGTTGGAACTCTAAATCAAACACGGTTTGTTTTAGCTCTTTGAAACTTGGCACAATAATGTAGTTCCCAATTCTATCGATATGGTTGGTGTCCTATTGAAGTAGCCCCAAGCAGAGACTGACGAGAATCACTTTCATTGAAAGGGGTTGCCAAGGTTCCAAAAAACTACGAGTTTCCGGAAACCTCAGCAAACACTTTTTCACCCAATCATGATGATACTGGCAGGTAATGATCAGGACACCAATCCCACTTGGCTCACCACATTTCGTTATTCTAAGTTAAACCGTTCCTTTGCAGTAACCGTTTTCATGTTTAGGTTTCACTCTGTTTTCTCCTATATGGATACAAGTATTTGGAACTCAAAATCAAGCATGGTTTGTGCTAGCTCTTTGAAACTTGGCACAATAATGTAGTTCCAAGTTCTATCGCTATGGTTGGTGTCCTATTGAAGTAACCCCAAGCAGAGACTGACGAGAATCACTTTCATTGAAAGGTTTTCCAAGCTTCCAAAAAACTACGAGTTTCCGGAAATCTCAGCAAACATTTTTTCACCCAATCTTGATGATACTGGCAGGTAATGATCAGGACACCAATCCCACTTGGCTCACCAAATTTCGTTCTTTTAGGTTAAACCGTTCCTTTGCAGTAACCGTTTTCATGTTTAGGTTTCACTCTGTTTTCTCCTATATGGATACATGTAGTTGGAACTCTAAATCAAACACGGTTTGTGCTAGCTCTTTGAAACTTGGCACAATAATGTAGTTCAAAGTTCTATCGCTATGGTTTGTGTCCTATTGCAGTAGCCCCAAGCAGAGACTGACGAGAATCACTTTCATTGAAAGTGGTTGCCAAGCTTCCAAAAAACTACGAGTTTCCTGAAATCTCAGCAAACATTTTTTACGCAATCTTGATGATACTGGCCTGTGATGATGAGTACACCAATCCCACTTGGCTCACCAAATTTCGTTCTTCTAGGTTAAACCGTTCCTTTCCACTAACCGTTTTCATGTTTAGTTTCACTCTGTTTTCTCCTATATGGATACATGTAGTTGGAACTCTAAATCAAACACGGTTTGCGCTAGCTTTTTGAAACTTGGCACAATAATGTAGTTCCAAGTTCTATCGATATGGTTTATGTCCTATTGAAGTAGCCCCAAGCAGAGACTGACGAGAATCACTTTCATTGAAATGGGTTGCCAAGCTTCCAAAAAACTACGAGTTTCCTGAAATCTCAGCAAACATTTTTTCACCCAATCTTGATGATACTGGCAGGTAATGATCAGTACACCAATCCCACTTGGCTCACAAATTTCGTTCTTCTATGTTAAACCGTACCTTTGCAGTAACCTTTTTCATGTTTAGGTTTCACTCTCTTTTCTCCTATATGGATACATGTAGTTGGAACTCTAAATCAAGCACGGTTTGTGCTAGCTTTTTGAAACTTGGCACAATAATGGAGTTCCAAGTACTATCGCTATGGTTTGTGTCCTATTGAAGTAGCCCCAAGCAGAGACTGACGAGAATCACTTTCATTGAATGGGTTGCCATGCTTCCAAAAAACTACGAGTTTCCTGAAACCTCAGCAATCATTTTTTCACCCAATCATGATGATACTGGCAGGTAATGATCAGGACACCAATCCCACTTGGCTCACCAAATTTCGTTCTTCTAGATTAAACCGTTCGTTTGCAGTAACCGTTTTCATGTTTAAGTTTCACTCTGTTTTCTCCTATATGGATACATGTATTTGGAACTCAAAATCAAACACGGTTTGTGCTAGCTCTTTGAAACTTGGCACAATAATGTAGTTCCAAGTTCTATCGCTATGGTTGGTGTCCTATTGAAGTAGCCCCAAGCAGAGACTGACGAGAATCACTTTCATTGAAAGGGGTTGCCAAGGTTCCAAAAAACTACGAGTTTCCGGAAACCTCAGCAAACACTTTTTCACCCAATCATGATGATACTGGCAGGTAATGATCAGGACACCAATCCCACTTGGCTCACCAAATTTCGTTATTCTAAGTTAAACCGTTCCTTTGCAGTAACCGTTTTCATGTTTAGGTTTCACTCTGTTTTCTCTATTATGGATACAAGTATTTGGAACTCAAAATCAAGCACGGTTTGTGCTAGCTCTTTGAAACTTGGCACAATAATGTAGTTCCAAGTTCTATCGCTATGGTTGGTGTCCTATTGAAGTAACCCCAAGCAGAGACTGACGAGAATCACTTTCATTGAAAGGTTTTCCAAGCTTCCAAAAAACTACGAGTTTCCGGAAATCTCAGCAAACATTTTTTCACCCAATCTTGATGATACTGGCAGGTAATGATCAGGACACCAATCCCACTTGGCTCACCAAATTTCGTTCTTTTTGGTTAAACCGTTCCTTTGCAGTAACCGTTTTCATGTTTAGGTTTCACTCTGTTTTCTCCGATATGGATACATGTTGTTGGAACTCTAAATCAAACACGGTTTCTGCTAGCTCTTTGAAACTTGGCACAATAATGTAGTTCAAAGTTCTATCGCTATGGTTTGTGTCCTATTGCAGTAGCCCCAAGCAGAGACTGACGAGAATCACTTTCATTGAAAGTGGTTGCCAAGCTTCCAAAAAACTACGAGTTTCCTGAAATCTCAGCAAACATTTTTTCACCCAATCTTGATGATACTGGCTTGTGATGATGAGTACACCAATCCCACTTGGCTCACCAAATTTCGTTCTTCTAGGTTAAACCGTTCCTTTCCACTAACCGTTTTCATGTTTAGGTTTCACTCTGTTTTCTCCTATATGGATACATGTAGTTGGAACTCTAAATCAAACACGGTTTGCGCTAGCTTTTTGAAACTTGGCACAATAATGTAGTTCCAAGTTCTATCGATATGGTTTGTGTCCTATTGAAGTAGCCCCAAGCAGAGACTGACGAGAATCACTTTCATTGAAATGGGTTGCCAAGCTTCCAAAAAACTACGAGTTTCCTGAAATCTCAGCAAACATTTTTTCACCCAATCTTGATGATACTGGCCTGTAATGATCAGTACACCAACCCCACTTGGCTCACCAAATTTCGTTCTTCTAGGTTAAACCGTTCCTTTCCACTTACCGTTTTCATGTTTCGGTTTCACTCTGTTTTCTCCTATATGGATACATGTATTTGGAACTCTAAATCAAACACGGTTTGTGCTAGCTTTTTGAAACTTGGCACAATAATGTAGTTCCAAGTTCTATCGCTATAGTTTGTGTCCTATTGAAGTAGCCCCAAGCAGAGACTGACGAGAATCACTTTCATTGAAAGGGGTTGCCAAGCTTCCAAAAAACTACGAGTTTCCGGAAACCTCAGCAAACATTTTTTCACCCAATCTTGATGATACTGGCAGGTAATGATCAGTACACCAATCCCACTTGGCTCACCAAATTTCGTTCCTCTAGATTAAACCGTTCCTTTCCACTAACCGTTTTCATGTTTAGGTTTCACTCTGTTTTCTCCTATATGGATACAAATAGTTGGAATTCTAAATCAAACACGGTTTGTGCTAGCTTTTTGAAACTTGGCACAATAATGTAGTTCCAAGTTCTATCGCTATGGTTTGTGTCCTATTGAAGTAGCCCCAAGCAGAGACTGACGAGAATCACTTTCATTGAAAGGGGTTGCCAAGCTTCCAAAAAACTACGAGTTTCCGGAAACCTCAGCAAACATTTTTTCACCGAATCTTGATGATACTGGCAGGTAATGATCAGGACACCAATCCCACTTGGCTCACCAAATTTCGTTATTCTAAGTTAAACCGTTCCTTTGCAGTAACCTTTTCATGTTTAGGTTTCACTCTGTTTTCTCCTATATGGATACAAGTATTTGGAACTCAAAATCAAGCACGGTTTGTGCTAGCTCTTTGAAACTTGGCACAATAATGTAGTTCCAAGTTCTATCGCTATGGTTGGTGTCCTATTGAAGTAACCCCAAGCAGAGACTGACGAGAATCACTTTCATTGAAAGGGGATGCCAAGCTTCCAAAAAGCTACGAGTTTCCTGAAATCTCAGCAAACATTTTTTCACCCAATCTTGATGATACTGGCAGGTAATGATCAGTGCACCAATTCCACATGGCTCACCAAATTTCGTTCTTTTAGGTTAAACCGTTCCTTTGCAGTAACCGTTTTCATGTTTACGTTTCACTCTGTTTTCTCCTATATGGATACATGTAGTTGGAACTCTAAATCAAACACGGTTTGTGCTAGCTCTTTGAAACTTGGCACAATAATGTAGTTCCAAGTTCTATCGCTATGGTTTGTGTCCTATTGAAGTAGCCCCAAGCAGAGACTGACGAGAATCACTTTCATTGAAAGGGTTTCCGAGCTTCCAAAAAGCTACGAGTTTCCTGAAATCTCAGCAAACATTTTTTCACCCAATCTTGATGATATTGGCAGGTAATGATCAGTACACCAATTCCACTTGGCTCACCAAATTTCGTTCTTCTAGGTTAAACCGTTCCTTTGCAGTAACCGTTTTCATGTTTACGTTTCACTCTGTTTTCTCCTATATGGATACATGTAGTTGGAACTCTAAATCAAACACGGTTTGTTTTAGCTCTTTGAAACTTGGCACAATAATGTAGTTCCCAATTCTATCGATATGGTTGGTGTCCTATTGAAGTAGCCCCAAGCAGAGACTGACGAGAATCACTTTCATTGAAAGGGGTTGCCAAGGTTCCAAAAACTACGAGTTTCCGGAAACCTCAGCAAACACTTTTTCACCCAATCATGATGATACTGGCAGGTAATGATCAGGACACCAATCCCACTTGGCTCACCACATTTCGTTATTCTAAGTTAAACCGTTCCTTTGCAGTAACCGTTTTCATGTTTAGGTTTCACTCTCTTTTCTCCTATATGGATACAAGTATTTGGAACTCAAAATCAAGCACGGTTTGTGCTAGCTCTTTGAAACTTGGCACAATAATGTAGTTCCAAGTTCTATCGCTATGGTTGGTGTCCTATTGAAGTAACCCCAAGCAGAGACTGACGAGAATCACTTTCATTGAAAGGTTTTCCAAGCTTCCAAAAAACTACGAGTTTCCGGAAATCTCAGCAAACATTTTTTCACCCAATCTTGATGATACTGGCAGGTAATGATCAGGACACCAATCCCACTTGGCTCACCAAATTTCGTTCTTTTAGGTTAAACCGTTCCTTTGCAGTAACCGTTTTCATGTTTAGGTTTCACTCTGTTTTCTCCTATATGGATACATGTAGTTGGAACTCTAAATCAAACACGGTTTGTGCTAGCTCTTTGAAACTTGGCACAATAATGTAGTTCAAAGTTCTATCGCTATGGTTTGTGTCCTATTGCAGTAGCCCCAAGCAGAGACTGACGAGAATCACTTTCATTGAAAGTGGTTGCCAAGCTTCCAAAAAACTACGAGTTTCCTGAAATCTCAGCAAACATTTTTTCACCCAATCTTGATGATACTGGCAGGTAATGATCAGGACACCAATCCCACTTGGCTCACCAAATTTCGTTCTTTTAGGTTAAACCGTTCCTTTGCAGTAACCGTTTTCAGGTTTAGGTTTCACTCTGTTTTTCTCCTATATGGATACATGTAGTTGGAACTCTAAATCAAACACGGTTTGCGCTAGCTTTTTGAAACTTGGCACAATAATGTAGTTCCAAGTTCTATCGATATGGTTTGTGTCCTATTGAAGTAGCCCCAAGCAGAGACTGACGAGAATCACTTTCATTGAAATGGGTTGCCAAGCTTCCAAAAAACTACGAGTTTCCTGAAATCTCAGCAAACATTTTTTCACCCAATCTTGATGATACTGGCAGGTAATGATCAGTACACCAATCCCACTTGGCTCACAAATTTCGTTCTTCTAGGTTAAACCGTTCCTTTGCAGTAACCTTTTTCATGTTTAGGTTTCACTCTCTTTTCTCCTATATGGATACATGTAGTTGGAACTCTAAATCAAGCACGGTTTGTGCTAGCTTTTTGAAACTTGGCACAATAATGGAGTTCCAAGTACTATCGCTATGGTTTGTGTCCTATTGAAGTAGCCCCAAGCAGAGACTGACGAGAATCACTTTCATTGAATGGGTTGCCATGCTTCCAAAAAACTACGAGTTTCCTGAAACCTCAGCAATCATTTTTTCACCCAATCATGATGATACTGGCAGGTAATGATCAGGACACCAATCCCACTTGGCTCACCAAATTTCGTTCTTCTAGATTAAACCGTTCGTTTGCAGTAACCGTTTTCATGTTTAAGTTTCACTCTGTTTTCTCCTATATGGATACATGTATTTGGAACTCAAAATCAAACACGGTTTGTGCTAGCTCTTTGAAACTTGGCACAATAATGTAGTTCCAAGTTCTATCGCTATGGTTGGTGTCCTATTGAAGTAGCCCCAAGCAGAGACTGACGAGAATCACTTTCATTGAAAGGGTTGCCAAGGTTCCAAAAAACTACGAGTTTCCGGAAACCTCAGCAAACACTTTTTCACCCAATCATGATGATACTGGCAGGTAATGATCAGGACACCAATCCCACTTGGCTCACCAAATTTCGTTATTCTAAGTTAAACCGTTCCTTTGCAGTAACCGTTTTCATGTTTAGGTTTCACTCTGTTTTCTCTATTATGGATACAAGTATTTGGAACTCAAAATCAAGCACGGTTTGTGCTAGCTCTTTGAAACTTGGCACAATAATGTAGTTCCAAGTTCTATCGCTATGGTTGGTGTCCTATTGAAGTAACCCCAAGCAGAGACTGACGAGAATCACTTTCATTGAAAGGTTTTCCAAGCTTCCAAAAAACTACGAGTTTCCGGAAATCTCAGCAAACATTTTTTCACCCAATCTTGATGATACTGGCAGGTAATGATCAGGACACCAATCCCACTTGGCTCACCAAATTTCGTTCTTTTTGGTTAAACCGTTCCTTTGCAGTAACCGTTTTCATGTTTAGGTTTCACTCTGTTTTCTCCGATATGGATACATGTTGTTGGAACTCTAAATCAAACACGGTTTCTGCTAGCTCTTTGAAACTTGGCACAATAATGTAGTTCAAAGTTCTATCGCTATGGTTTGTGTCCTATTGCAGTAGCCCCAAGCAGAGACTGACGAGAATCACTTTCATTGAAAGTGGTTGCCAAGCTTCCAAAAAACTACGAGTTTCCTGAAATCTCAGCAAACATTTTTTCACCCAATCTTGATGATACTGGCTTGTGATGATGAGTACACCAATCCCACTTGGCTCACCAAATTTCGTTCTTCTAGGTTAAACCGTTCCTTTCCACTAACCGTTTTCATGTTTAGGTTTCACTCTGTTTTCTCCTATATGGATACATGTAGTTGGAACTCTAAATCAAACACGGTTTGCGCTAGCTTTTTGAAACTTGGCACAATAATGTAGTTCCAAGTTCTATCGATATGGTTTGTGTCCTATTGAAGTAGCCCCAAGCAGAGACTGACGAGAATCACTTTCATTGAAATGGGTTGCCAAGCTTCCAAAAAACTACGAGTTTCCTGAAATCTCAGCAAACATTTTTTCACCCAATCTTGATGATACTGGCCTGTAATGATCAGTACACCAACCCCACTTGGCTCACCAAATTTCGTTCTTCTAGGTTAAACCGTTCCTTTCCACTAACCGTTTTCATGTTTAGGTTTCACTCTGTTTTCTCCTATATGGATACATGTAGTTGGAACTCTAAATCAAACACGGTTTGTGCTAGCTTTTTGAAACTTGGCACAATAATGTAGTTCCAAGTTCTATCGCTATAGTTTGTGTCCTATTGAAGTAGCCCCAAGCAGAGACTGACGAGAATCACTTTCATTGAAAGGGGTTGCCAAGCTTCCAAAAAACTACGAGTTTCCGGAAACCTCAGCAAACATTTTTTCACCCAATCTTGATGATACTGGCAGGTAATGATCAGTACACCAATCCCACTTGGCTCACCAAATTTCGTTCCTCTAGATTAAACCGTTCCTTTCCACTAACCGTTTTCATGTTTAGGTTTCACTCTGTTTTCTCCTATATGGATACAAATAGTTGGAATTCTAAATCAAACACGGTTTGCGCTAGCTTTTTGAAACTTGGCACAATAATGTAGTTCCAAGTTCTATCGCTATGGTTTGTGTCCTATTGAAGTAGCCCCAAGCAGAGACTGACGAGAATCACTTTCATTGAAAGGGGTTGCCAAGCTTCCAAAAAAACTACGAGTTTCCGGAAACCTCAGCAAACATTTTTTCACCGAATCTTGATGATACTGGCAGGTAATGATCAGGACACCAATCCCACTTGGCTCACCAAATTTCGTTATTCTAAGTTAAACCGTTCCTTTGCAGTAACCTTTTCATGTTTAGGTTTCACTCTGTTTTCTCCTATATGGATACAAGTATTTGGAACTCAAAATCAAGCACGGTTTGTGCTAGCTCTTTGAAACTTGGCACAATAATGTAGTTCCAAGTTCTATCGCTATGGTTGGTGTCCTATTGAAGTAACCCCAAGCAGAGACTGACGAGAATCACTTTCATTGAAAGGGGATGCCAAGCTTCCAAAAAGCTACGAGTTTCCTGAAATCTCAGCAAACATTTTTTCACCCAATCTTGATGATACTGGCAGGTAATGATCAGTGCACCAATTCCACATGGCTCACCAAATTTCGTTCTTTTAGGTTAAACCGTTCCTTTGCAGTAACCGTTTTCATGTTTACGTTTCACTCTGTTTTCTCCTATATGGATACATGTAGTTGGAACTCTAAATCAAACACGGTTTGTGCTAGCTCTTTGAAACTTGGCACAATAATGTAGTTCCAAGTTCTATCGCTATGGTTTGTGTCCTATTGAAGTAGCCCCAAGCAGAGACTGACGAGAATCACTTTCATTGAAAGGGTTTCCGAGCTTCCAAAAAGCTACGAGTTTCCTGAAATCTCAGCAAACATTTTTTCACCCAATCTTGATGATATTGGCAGGTAATGATCAGTACACCAATTCCACTTGGCTCACCAAATTTCGTTCTTCTAGGTTAAACCGTTCCTTTGCAGTAACCGTTTTCATGTTTACGTTTCACTCTGTTTTCTCCTATATGGATACATGTAGTTGGAACTCTAAATCAAACACGGTTTGTTTTAGCTCTTTGAAACTTGGCACAATAATGTAGTTCCCAATTCTATCGATATGGTTGGTGTCCTATTGAAGTAGCCCCAAGCAGAGACTGACGAGAATCACTTTCATTGAAAGGGGTTGCCAAGGTTCCAAAAAACTACAAGTTTCCGGAAACCTCAGCAAACACTTTTTCACCCAATCATGATGATACTGGCAGGTAATGATCAGGACACCAATCCCACTTGGCTCACCACATTTCGTTATTCTAAGTTAAACCGTTCCTTTGCAGTAACCGTTTTCATGTTTAGGTTTCACTCTCTTTTCTCCTATATGGATACAAGTATTTGGAACTCAAAATCAAGCACGGTTTGTGCTAGCTCTTTGAAACTTGGCACAATAATGTAGTTCCAAGTTCTATCGCTATGGTTGGTGTCCTATTGAAGTAACCCCAAGCAGAGACTGACGAGAATCACTTTCATTGAAAGGTTTTCCAAGCTTCCAAAAAACTACGAGTTTCCGGAAATCTCAGCAAACATTTTTTCACCCAATCTTGATGATACTGGCAGGTAATGATCAGGACACCAATCCCACTTGGCTCACCAAATTTCGTTCTTTTAGGTTAAACCGTTCCTTTGCAGTAACCGTTTTCATGTTTAGGTTTCACTCTGTTTTCTCCTATATGGATACATGTAGTTGGAACTCTAAATCAAACACGGTTTGTGCTAGCTCTTTGAAACTTGGCACAATAATGTAGTTCAAAGTTCTATCGCTATGGTTTGTGTCCTATTGCAGTAGCCCCAAGCAGAGACTGACGAGAATCACTTTCATTGAAAGTGGTTGCCAAGCTTCCAAAAAACTACGAGTTTCCTGAAATCTCAGCAAACATTTTTTCACCCAATCTTGATGATACTGGCCTGTGATGATGAGTACACCAATCCCACTTGGCTCACCAAATTTCGTTCTTCTAGGTTAAACCGTTCCTTTCCACTAACCGTTTTCATGTTTAGGTTTCACTCTGTTTTCTCCTATATGGATACATGTAGTTGGAACTCTAAATCAAACACGGTTTGCGCTAGCTTTTTGAAACTTGGCACAATAATGTAGTTCCAAGTTCTATCGATATGGTTTGTGTCCTATTGAAGTAGCCCCAAGCAGAGACTGACGAGAATCACTTTCATTGAAATGGGTTGCCAAGCTTCCAAAAAACTACGAGTTTCCTGAAATCTCAGCAAACATTTTTTCACCCAATCTTGATGATACTGGCAGGTAATGATCAGTACACCAATCCCACTTGGCTCACAAATTTCGTTCTTCTAGGTTAAACCGTTCCTTTGCAGTAACCTTTTTCATGTTTACGTTTCACTCTCTTTTCTCCTATATGGATACATGTAGTTGGAACTCTAAATCAAGCACGGTTTGTGCTAGCTTTTTGAAACTTGGCACAATAATGGAGTTCCAAGTACTATCGCTATGGTTTGTGTCCTATTGAAGTAGCCCCAAGCAGAGACTGACGAGAATCACTTTCATTGAATGGGTTGCCATGCTTCCAAAAAACTACGAGTTTCCTGAAACCTCAGCAATCATTTTTTCACCCAATCATGATGATACTGGCAGGTAATGATCAGGACACCAATCCCACTTGGCTCACCAAATTTCGTTATTCTAGATTAAACCGTTCGTTTGCAGTAACCGTTTTCATGTTTAAGTTTCACTCTGTTTTCTCCTATATGGATACATGTATTTGGAACTCAAAATCAAACACGGTTTGTGCTAGCTCTTTGAAACTTGGCACAATAATGTAGTTCCAAGTTCTATCGCTATGCTTTGTGTCCTATTGAAGTAGCCCCAAGCAGAGACTGACGAGAATCACTTTCATTGAAAGGGGTTGCCAAGGTTCCAAAAAACTACGAGTTTCCGGAAACCTCAGCAAACACTTTTTCACCCAATCATGATGATACTGGCAGGTAATGATCAGGACACCAATCCCACTTGGCTCACCAAATTTCGTTATTCTAAGTTAAACCGTTCCTTTGCAGTAACCGTTTTCATGTTTAGGTTTCACTCTGTTTTCTCTATTATGGATACAAGTATTTGGAACTCAAAATCAAGCACGGTTTGTGCTAGCTCTTTGAAACTTGGCACAATAATGTAGTTCCAAGTTCTATCGCTATGGTTGGTGTCCTATTGAAGTAACCCCAAGCAGAGACTGACGAGAATCACTTTCATTGAAAGGTTTTCCAAGCTTCCAAAAAACTACGAGTTTCCGGAAATCTCAGCAAACATTTTTTCACCCAATCTTGATGATACTGGCAGGTAATGATCAGGACACCAATCCCACTTGGCTCACCAAGTTTCGTTCTTTTTGGTTAAACCGTTCCTTTGCAGTAACCGTTTTCATGTTTAGGTTTCACTCTGTTTTCTCCGATATGGATACATGTTGTTGGAACTCTAAATCAAACACGGTTTCTGCTAGCTCTTTGAAACTTGGCACAATAATGTAGTTCAAAGTTCTATCGCTATGGTTTGTGTCCTATTGCAGTAGCCCCAAGCAGAGACTGACGAGAATCACTTTCATTGAAAGTGGTTGCCAAGCTTCCAAAAAACTACGAGTTTCCTGAAATCTCAGCAAACATTTTTTCACCAAATCTTGATGATACTGGCTTGTGATGATGAGTACACCAATCCCACTTGGCTCACCAAATTTCTTTCTTCTAGGTTAAACCGTTCCTTTCCACTAACCGTTTTCATGTTTAGGTTTCACTCTGTTTTCTCCTATATGGATACATGTAGTTGGAACTCTAAATCAAACACGGTTTGCGCTAGCTTTTTGAAACTTGGCACAATAATGTAGTTCCAAGTTCTATCGATATGGTTTGTGTCCTATTGAAGTAGCCCCAAGCAGAGACTGACGAGAATCACTTTCATTGAAATGGGTTGCCAAGCTTCCAAAAAACTACGAGTTTCCTGAAATCTCAGCAAACATTTTTTCACCCAATCTTGATGATACTGGCAGGTAATGATCAGTACACCAATCCCACTTGGCTCACAAATTTCGTTCTTCTAGGTTAAACCGTTCCTTTGCAGTAACCTTTTTCATGTTTAGGTTTCACTCTCTTTTCTCCTATATGGATACATGTAGTTGGAACTCTAAATCAAGCACGGTTTGTGCTAGCTTTTTGAAACTTGGCACAATAATGTAGTTCCAAGTTCTATCGCTATGGTTTGTGTCCTATTGAAGTAGCCCCAAGCAGAGACTGACGAGAATCACTTTCATTGAATGGGTTGCCATGATTCCAAAAAACTACGAGTTTCCTGAAAATTCAGCAATCATTTTTTCACCCAATCATGATGATACTGGCTGGTAATGATCAGGACACCAATCCCACTTGGCTCACCAAATTTCGTTCTTCTAGATTAAACCGTTCGTTTGCAGTAACCGTTTTCATGTTTAAGTTTCACTCTGTTTTCTCCTATATGGATACATGTATTTGGAACTCAAAATCAAGCACGGTTTGTGCTAGCTCTTTGAAACATGGCACAATAATGTAGTTCCAAGTTCTATCGCTATGGTTGGTGTCCTATTGAAGTAGCCCCAAGCAGAGACTGACGAGAATCACTTTCATTGAAAGGTTTTGCCAAGCTTCCAAAAAATTACGAGTTTCTGGAAAACTCAGCAAACATTTTTTAACCCAATCTTGATGATACTGGCAGGTAATGATCAGTACAGCAATCCCACTTGGCTCACCAAATTTCGTTCTTCTAGATTAAACCGTTCGTTTGCAGTAATCGTTTTCATGTTTAGGTTTCAATCTGTTTTCTCCTATATGAATACATGTAGTTGGAACTCTAAATCAAACACGGTTTGTGCTAGCTCTTTGAAACTTGGCACAATAATGTAGTTCCAAGTTCTATCGCTATGGTTTGTGTCCTATTGAAGTAGCCCCAAGCACAGACTGTCGAGAATCACTTTCATTGAAAGGGGTTGCCAAGCTTCCAAAAAACAACGAGTGTCCGGAAATCTCAGCAAACATTTTTTCACCCAATCTTGATGATACTGGCAGGTAATGATCAGTACACGAATCCCACTTGGCTCACCAAATATCGTTCTTCTAGATTAAACCGTTCGTTTGCAGTAATCGTTTTCATGTTTAGGTTTCACTCTGTTTTCTCCTATATGGATACATGTATTTGGAACTCAAAATCAAGCACGGTTTGTGATAGCTCTTTGAAACTTGGCACAATAATGTAGTTCCAAGTTCTGTCGCTTTGGTTTGTGTCCTATTGAAGTAGCCCCAAGCAGAGACTGACGAGAATCACTTTCATTGAAAGGGGTTGCCAAGCTTCCAAAAAACTACGAGTTTCCGGAAATCTCAGCAAACATTTTTTCACCCAATCTTGATGATACTGGCCTGTAATGATCAGTACACCAATCCCACTTGGCTCACCAAATTTCGTTCTTCTAGGTTAAACCGTTCCTTTCCACTAACCGTTTTCATGTTTAGGTTTCACTCTGTTTTCTCCTATATGGATACATGTATTTGGAACTCTAAATCAAACACGGTTTGCGCTAGCTTTTTGAAACTTGGCACAATAATGTAGTTCCAAGTTCTATCGATATGGTTTGTGTCCTATTGAAGTAGCCCCAAGCAGAGACTGACGAGAATCACTTTCATTGAAATGGGTTGCCAAGCTTCCAAAAAACTACGAGTTTCCTGAAATCTCAGCAAACATTTTTTCACCCAATCTTGATGATACTGGCAGGTAATGATCAGTACACCAATCCCACTTGGCTCACAAATTTCGTTCTTCTAGGTTAAACCGTTCCTTTGCAGTAACCTTTTTCATGTTTAGGTTTCACTCTCTTTTCTCCTATATGGATACATGTAGTTGGAACTCTAAATCAAGCACGGTTTGTGCTAGCTTTTTGAAACTTGGCACAATAATGTAGTTCCAAGTTCTATCGCTATGGTTTGTGTCCTATTGAAGTAGCCCCAAGCAGAGACTGACGAGAATCACTTTCATTGAATGGGTTGCCATGATTCCAAAAAACTACGAGTTTCCTGAAAATTCAGCAATCATTTTTTCACCCAATCATGATGATACTGGCTGGTAATGATCAGGACACCAATCCCACTTGGCTCACCAAATTTCGTTCTTCTAGATTAAACCGTTCGTTTGCAGTAACCGTTTTCATGTTTAAGTTTCACTCTGTTTTCTCCTATATGGATACATGTATTTGGAACTCAAAATCAAGCACGGTTTGTGCTAGCTCTTTGAAACATGGCACAATAATGTAGTTCCAAGTTCTATCGCTATGGTTGGTGTCCTATTGAAGTAGCCCCAAGCAGAGACTGACGAGAATCACTTTCATTGAAAGGTTTTGCCAAGCTTCCAAAAAATTACGAGTTTCTGGAAAACTCAGCAAACATTTTTTAACCCAATCTTGATGATACTGGCAGGTAATGATCAGTACAGCAATCCCACTTGGCTCACCAAATTTCGTTCTTCTAGATTAAACCGTTCGTTTGCAGTAATCGTTTTCATGTTTAGGTTTCAATCTGTTTTCTCCTATATGAATACATGTAGTTGGAACTCTAAATCAAACACGGTTTGTGCTAGCTCTTTGAAACTTGGCACAATAATGTAGTTCCAAGTTCTATCGCTATGGTTTGTGTCCTATTGAAGTAGCCCCAAGCACAGACTGTCGAGAATCACTTTCATTGAAAGGGGTTGCCAAGCTTCCAAAAAACAACGAGTGTCCGGAAATCTCAGCAAACATTTTTTCACCCAATCTTGATGATACTGGCAGGTAATGATCAGTACACGAATCCCACTTGGCTCACCAAATATCGTTCTTCTAGATTAAACCGTTCGTTTGCAGTAATCGTTTTCATGTTTAGGTTTCACTCTGTTTTCTCCTATATGGATACATGTATTTGGAACTCAAAATCAAGCACGGTTTGTGATAGCTCTTTGAAACTTGGCACAATAATGTAGTTCCAAGTTCTGTCGCTTTGGTTTGTGTCCTATTGAAGTAGCCCCAAGCAGAGACTGACGAGAATCACTTTCATTGAAAGGGGTTGCCAAGCTTCCAAAAAACTACGAGTTTCCGGAAATCTCAGCAAACATTTTTTCACCCAATCTTGATGATACTGGCCTGTAATGATCAGTACACCAATCCCACTTGGCTCACCAAATTTCGTTCTTCTAGGTTAAACCGTTCCTTTCCACTAACCGTTTTCATGTTTAGGTTTCACTCTGTTTTCTCCTATATGGATACATGTATTTGGAACTCTAAATCAAACACGGTTTGCGCTAGCTTTTTGAAACTTGGCACAATAATGTAGTTCCAAGTTCTATCGCTATGTTTGGTGTCCTATTGAAGTAGCCCCATGCAGAGACTGACGAGAATCACTTTCATTGAAAGGGGTTGCCAAGCTTCCAAAAAACTACAAGTTTCCGGAAATCTCAGCAAACATTTTTTCACCCAATCTTGGTGATACTGGCAGGTAATGATCAGTACACCAATCCCACTTGGCTCACCAAATTTCGTTCTTCTAGGTTAAACCGTTCCTTTCCACTAACCGTTTTCATGTTTAGGTTTCACTCTGTTTTCTCCTGTATGGATACATGTAGTTGGAACTCTAAATCAAACACGGTTTGTGCTAGCTCTTTGAAACTTGGCACAATAATGTAGTTCCAAGTTCTATCGATATGGTTTGTGTCCTATTGAAGTAGCCCCAAGCAGAGACTGTCGAGAATCACTTTCATTGACAGGGGTTGCCAAGCTTCCAAAAAGCTACGAGTTTCCTGAAATCTCAGCAAAATTTTTTTCACCCAATCTTGATGATAATGGCAGGTAATGATCAGTACACCAATCCCACTTGGCTCACCAAAATTCGCTCTTCTAGGTTAAACAGTTCCTTTGCAGTAACCGTTTTCATGTTTAGGTTTCACTCTCTTTTCTCCTATATGGATATATGTAGTTCGAACTCTAAATCAAACTCGGTTTGTGCGAGCTCTTTGAAACTTGGCACAATAATGTAGTTCCAAGTTCTGTCGCTATGGTTTGTGTCCTATTGAAGTAGCCCCAAGCAGAGACTGACGAGAATCACTTTCATTGAAAGGGGTTGCCAAGCTTCCAAAAAACTACGAGTTTCCGGAAACCTCAGCAAACATTTTTTCACCCAATCATGATGATACTGGCAGGTAATGATCAGGACACCAATCCCACTTGGCTCACCAAATTTCGTTCTTCTTGGTTAAACCGTTCCTTTGCAGGAACCGTTTTCATGTTTAGGTTTCACTATGTTTTCTCCTATATGGATACATGTAGTTGGAACTCTAAATCAAACACGGTTTGTGCTAGCTTTTTGAAACTTGGCACAATAATGTAGTTCCAAGTTCTATCGATATAGTTGGTGTCCTATTGAAGTAGCCCCAAGCAGAGACTGACGAGAACCACTTTCATTGAAAGGGGTTGCCAAGCTTCCAAAAAGCTACGAGTTTCCTGAAATCTCAGCAAACATTTTTTCACCCAATCTTGATGATAATGGCAGGTAATGATCAGTACACCAATCCCACTTGGCTCACCAAATTTCGCTCTTCTAGGTTAAACCGTTCCTTTGCAGTAACCGTTTTCATGTTTAGGTTTCACTCTCTTTTCTCCTATATGGATACATGTACTTGGAACTCGAAATCAAACACGGTTTGTGCTAGCTCTTTGAAACTTGGCACAATAATGTAGTTCCATGTTCTATCGCTATGGTGTGTGTCCTATTGAAGTAGCCCCAAGCAGAGACTGACGAGAATCACTTTCATTGAAAGGGGTTGCCAAGCTTCCAAAAAAATACGAGTTTCCGGAAAACTCAGCAAACATTTTTTCACCCAATCATGATGATATTGGCAGGTAATGATCAGGACACCAATCCCACTTGGCTCACCAAATTTCGTTCTTCTAGATTAAACCGTTCGTTTGCAGTAACCGTTTTCACGTTTAAGTTTCACTCTGTTTTCTCCTATATGGATACATGTATTTGGAACTCAAAATCAAGCACGGTTTGTGCTAGCTCTTTGAAACTTGGCACAATAATGTAGTTCCAAATTCTATCGCTATGGTTTTTGTCTTATTGAAGTAGCCCCAAGCAGAGACTGACGAGAATCACTTTCATTGAAAGGGGTTGCCAAGCTTCCAAAAAACTACGAGTTTCCGGAAACCTCAGCAATGATTTTTTCACCCAATCATGATGATACTGGCAGGTAATGATCAGGACACCAATCCCACTTGGCTCATCAAATTTCGTTCTTCTAGATTAAACCGTTCATTTGCAGTAACCGTTTTCATGTTTAAGTTTCACTCTGTTTTCTCCTATATGGATACATGTATTTGGAACTCAAAATCAAGCACGGTTTCTGCTAGCTCTTTGTAACTTGGCACAATAATGTAGTTCCAAGTTCTATCGCTATGGTTGATGTCCTATTGAAGTAGCCCCAAGCAGAGACTGACGAGAATCACTTTCATTGAAAGGTTTTGCCAAGCTTCCAAAAAACTACGAGTTTCCTGAAATCTCAGCCAACATTTTTTCACCCAATCTTGATGATACTGGCCTGTGATGATGAGTACACCAATCCCACTTGGCTCACCAAATTTTGTTCTTCTAGGTTAAACCGTTCCTTTGCAGTAACCGTTTTCATGTTTAGGTTTCACTCTGTTTTCTCCTATATGAATACATGTAGTTGGAACTCTAAATCAAACACGGTTTGTGCTAGCTCTTGGAAACTTGGCACAATAATGTAGTTCCAAGTTCTATCGCTATGGTTTGTGTCCTATTGAAGTAGCCCCAAGCAGAGACTGTCGAGAATCACTTTCATTGAAAGGGGTTGCCAAGCTTCCAAAAAACTACGAGTTTCCGGAAATCTCAGCAAACATTTTTTAACCCAATCTTGATGATACTGGCAGGTAATGATCAGTACACCAATCCCACTTGGCTCAACAAATTTTGTTCTTCTACATTAAACCGTTCGTTTGCAGTAATCGTTTTCATGTTTTGGTTTCACTCTGTTTTCTCCTCTATGGATACATGTATTTGGAACTCAAAATCAAGCACGGTTTGTGCTAGCTCTTTGAAACTTGGCACAATAATGTAGTTCCAAGATCTGTCGCTTTGGTTTGTGTCCAATTGAAGTAGCCCCAAGCAGAGACTGACGAGAATCACTTTCATTGAAAGGGGTTGCCAAGCTTCCAAAAAACTACGAGTTTCCGGAAATCTCAGCAAACATTTTTTCACCCAATCTTGATGATACTGGCCTGTAATGATCAGTACACCAATCCCACTTGGCTCACCAAATTTCGTTCTTCTAGGTTAAACCGTTCCTTTCCACTAACCGTTTTCTTGTTTAGGTTTCACTCTGTTTTCTCCTATATGGATACATGTAGTTGGAACTCTAAATCAAACACGGTTTGCGCTAGCTTTTTGAAACTTTGCACAATAATGTAGTTCCAAGTTCTAACGCTATGGTTTGTGTCCTATTGAAGTAGCCCCAAGCAGAGACTTACGAGAATCACTTTCATTGAAAGGTTTTGCCAAGCTTCCAAAAAACTACGAGTTTCCGGAAAACTCAGCAAACATTTTTTCACCCAATCTTGATGATACTGGCAGGTAATGATCAGTACAGCAATCCCACTTGGCTCACCAAATTTCGTTCTTCTAGATTAAACCGTTCGTTTGCAGTAATCGTTTTCATGTTTAGGTTTCACTCTGTTTTCTCCTATATGAATACATGTAGTTGGAACTCTAAATCAAACACGGTTTGTGCTAGCTCTTTGAAACTTGGCACAATAATGTAGTTCCAAGTTCTATCGCTATGGTTTGTGTCCTATTGAAGTAGCCCCAAGCACAGACTGTCGAGAATCACTTTCATTGAAAGGGGTTGCCAAGCTTCCAAAAAACAACGAGTTTCCGGAAATCTCAGCAAACATTTTTTCACCCAATCTTGATGATACTGGCAGGTAATGATCAGTACACGAATCCCACTTGGCTCACCAAATATCGTTCTTCTAGATTAAACCGTTCGTTTGCAGTAATCGTTTTCATGTTTAGGTTTCACTCTGTTTTCTCCTATATGGATACATGTATTTGGAACTCAAAATCAAGCACGGTTTGTGATAGCTCTTTGAAACTTGGCACAATAATGTAGTTCCAAGTTCTGTCGCTTTGGTTTGTGTCCTATTGAAGTAGCCCCAAGCAGAGACTGACGAGAATCACTTTCATTGAAAGGGGTTGCCAAGCTTCCAAAAAACTACGAGTTTCCGGAAATCTCAGCAAACATTTTTTCACCAAATCTTGATGATACTGGCCTGTAATGATCAGTACACCAATCCCACTTGGCTCACCAAATTTCGTTCTTCTAGGTTAAACCGTTCCTTTCCACTAACCGTTTTCATGTTTAGGTTTCACTCTGTTTTCTCCTATATGGATACATGTATTTGGAACTCTAAATCAAACACGGTTTGCGCTAGCTTTTTGAAACTTGGCACAATAATGTAGTTCCAAGTTCTATCGCTATGTTTGGTGTCCTATTGAAGTAGCCCCATGCAGAGACTGACGAGAATCACTTTCATTGAAAGGGGTTGCCAAGCTTCCAAAAAACTACGAGTTTCCGGAAATCTCAGCAAACATTTTTTCACCCAATCTTGGTGATACTGGCAGGTAATGATCAGTACACCAATCCCACTTGGCTCACCAAATTTCGTTCTTCTCGGTTAAACCGTTCCTTTCCACTAACCGTTTTCATGTTTAGGTTTCACTCTGTTTTCTCCTGTATGGATACATGTAGTTGGAACTCTAAATTAAACACGGTTTGTGCTAGCTCTTTGAAACTTGGCACAATAATGTAGTTCCAAGTTCTATCGATATGGTTTGTGTCCTATTGAAGTAGCCCCAAGCAGAGACTGTCGAGAATCACTTTCATTGACAGGGGTTGCCAAGCTTCCAAAAAGCTACGAGTTTCCTGAAATCTCAGCAAAATTTTTTTCACCCAATCTTGATGATAATGGCAGGTAATGATCAGTACACCAATCCCACTTGGCTCACCAAAATTCGCTCTTCTAGGTTAAACAGTTCCTTTGCAGTAACCGTTTTCATGTTTAGGTTTCACTCTCTTTTCTCCTATATGGATATATGTAGTTCGAACTCTAAATCAAACTCGGTTTGTGCGAGCTCTTTGAAACTTGGCACAATAATGTAGTTCCAAGTTCTGTCGCTATGGTTTGTGTCCTATTGAAGTAGCCCCAAGCAGAGACTGACGAGAATCACTTTCATTGAAAGGGGTTGCCAAGCTTCCAAAAAACTACGAGTTTCCGGAAACCTCAGCAAACATTTTTTCACCCAATCATGATGATACTGGCAGGTAATGATCAGGACACCAATCCCACTTGGCTCACCAAATTTCGTTCTTCTAGGTTAAACCGTTCCTTTGCAGGAACCGTTTTCATGTTTAGGTTTCACTATGTTTTCTCCTATATGGATACATGTAGTTGGAACTCTAAATCAAACACGGTTTGTGCTAGCTCTTTGAAACTTGGCACAATAATGTAGTTCCAAGTTCTATCGATATAGTTGGTGTCCTATTGAAGTAGCCCCAAGCAGAGACTGACGAGAACCACTTTCATTGAAAGGGGTTGCCAAGCTTCCTAAAAGCTACGAGTTTCCTGAAATCTCAGCAAACATTTTTTCACCCAATCTTGATGATAATGGCAGGTAATGATCAGTACACCAATCCCACTTGGCTCACCAAATTTCGCTCTTCTAGGTTAAACCGTTCCTTTACAGTAACCGTTTTCATGTTTAGGTTTCACTCTCTTTTCTCCTATATGGATACATGTACTTGGAACTCGAAATCAAACACGGTTTGTGCTAGCTCTTTGAAACTTGGCACAATAATGTAGTTCCATGTTCTATCGCTATGGTGTGTGTCCTATTGAAGTAGCCCCAAGCAGAGACTGACGAGAATCACTTTCATTGAAAGGGGTTGCCAAGCTTCCAAAAAAATACGAGTTTCCGGAAAACTCAGCAAACATTTTTTCACCCAATCATGATGATATTGGCAGGTAATGATCAGGACACCAATCCCACTTGGCTCACCAAATTTCGTTCTTCTAGATTAAACCGTTCGTTTGCAGTAACCGTTTTCACGTTTAAGTTTCACTCTGTTTTCTCCTATATGGATACATGTATTTGGAACTCAAATCAAGCACGGTTTGTGCTAGCTCTTTGAAATTGGCACAATAATGTAGTTCCAAGTTCTATCGCTATGGTTTGTGTCCTATTGAAGTAGCCCCAAGCAGAGACTGACGAGAATCACTTTCATTGAAAGGGGTTGCCAAGCTTCCAAAAAACTACTAGTTTCCGGATACCTCAGCAATGATTTTTTCACCCAATCATGATGATACTGGCAGGTAATGATCAGGACACCAATCCCACTTGGCTCATCAAATTTCGTTCTTCTAGATTAAACCGTTCATTTGCAGTAACCGTTTTCATGTTTAAGTTTCACTCTGTTTTCTCCTATATGGATACATGTATTTGGAACTCAAAATCAAGCACGGTTTCTGCTAGCTCTTTGAAACTTGGCACAATAATGTAGTTCCAAGTTCTATCGCTATGGTTGATGTCCTATTGAAGTAGCCCCAAGCAGAGACTGACGAGAATCACTTTCATTGAAAGGTTTTGCCAAGCTTCCAAAAAACTACGAGTTTCCTGAAATCTCAGCAAACATTTTTTTCACCCAATCTTGATGATACTGGCAGGTAATGATCAGGACACCAATTCCACTTGGCTCACCAAATTTCGTTCTTCTAGGTTAAACTGTTCCTTTTCAGTAACCGTTTTCATGTTTACGTTTCACTCTGTTTTCTCCTATATGGATACATGTAGTTGGAACTCTAAATCAAACACGGTTTGTGCTAGCTCTTTGAAACTTGGCACAATAATGTAGTTCCCAGTTCTATCGATATGGTTGTGTCCTATTGAAGTAGCCCCAAGCAGAGACTGACGAGAATCACTTTCATTGAAAGGGGTTGCCAAGGTTCCAAAAAACTACGAGTTTCCGGAAACCTCAGCAAACACTTTTTCACCCAATCATGATGATACTGGCAGGTAATGATCAGGACACCAATCCCACTTGGCTCACCAAATTTCGTTATTCTAAGTTAAACCGTTCCTTTGCAGTAACCGTTTTCTTTTTTTTTTTTTTTTTATGGGAAACTGTCTATTTTACAGAAAGTAGAAAATACAGAACAGCAAATTAAAAACAAAACAAACTACAATTCTCTTCCAGAAATACATAGCATTAATATTTTGAGTAGATGCTTTCAAATGTATCCTGCCCATACACACATTATAAAATAATATAAGAAAGGGTCAGGGGAAAGTGCTGGGAGTGATGTTGGCCAAATTAAATTGTTATATTGTGAGCAGGTACAAATATGTAACAACAGATCCCATCAGTACGTACAACTATACTGCCCCAATAAAGAAATGTGGGAAAAAATGAGAACAAACACTTTTTGTTAACCTGATTCTCTTCCTCCTCCTTTTTTTTTTTTTTTGGAGGTGGTGGTACTGGGGATTGATCCCAGGGCCTTATGCATGCAAGGCAAGGAAAGCATTCTACCTACTGAGCTATATTCCCAGCCCCCCTCTGCTTTCCTTCTTTTTTTTTTTTATTGGACGTTCATAACATTACATAGTTCTTAATACATCATATTACACGGTTGATTCACGTGGATTATGAACTCCCGCTCTTACCCCGTATACAAATTGCTGTATCACATCAGTTTCCCTTCCATTGATTGACATATTGCCTTTCTAGTTTCTGATGTATTCTGCTGTCTGTCCAATTCTCTACTATCCCCCCTCCCTTCCCCTCCCCTCCCCTCCCCTCCCTTTTCTCTCTCTACCCCTTCTACTGTAAATCATTTCTTCCATTTGTATTTCTTGTCTTGCCCCTCCTTTCCTCTTATATGACATTTTGTATAACCCTGAGGATCGCCTTCCATTTCCATGCAATTTCCCTTCTCACTCCCTTTCCCTCCCACCTCTCATCCCTATTTAATGTAAATCTTATTCTCAAGCTCTTCGTCCCTGCCCTGTCCTTGTTTTACTCCCCTTATATCAAAGGAGTCATTTGGTATTTGTTTTTTAAAGATTGACTAGCTTCACTTAGCATAATCTGCTCTAATGCCATCCATTTCCCTCCAAATTCTATGATTTTGTCGTTTCTTAATGCAGAGTAATACTCCATACTATATAAATGCCACATTTTTTTTATCCATTCATCTATTGAAGGGCATCTAGGCTGGTTCCACAGTCTTGCTATCGTGAATTGAGCTGCTATGAACATCGATGTAGCAGTGTCCCTGTAGCATGCTCTTGTTAGAGCTTTAGGGAATAGGACCGAGAAGGGGAATAGCTGGGTCGAATGGTGGTTCCATTCCCAGCTTTCCGAGAAATCTCCATACTGCTTTCCCAAATTGGCCTGCACCAATTTGCAGTCCACCAGCAATGAACAAGAGTGCCCTTTTCCCGCATCCTCTCCAGCACTTATTGTTGTTTGACTTCCTAATGGCTGCCAGTCTTACTGGAGTGAGATGGTAACTTAGGGTAGTTTTGATTTGCATTTCTCTGACTGCTAGCGATGGTGAGCATTTTTTCATGTACTTATTGATTGATTGTATGTCCTCCTCTGAGAAGTGTCTGTTCAGGTCCTTTGCCCATTTATTGATTGGGTTATTTGTTATCTTATTGTCTAATTTTTTGAGTTCTTTGTATATTCTGGTTATTAGGGCTCTATCTGAAGTGTGTGGAGTAAAGATTTGTTCCCAGGATGTAGGCTCCCTGTTTATCTCTCTTATTGTTTCTTTTGCTGAGAAAAAACTTTTTAGTTTGAGTAAGTCCCATTTGTTGATTCTATTTGTTAACTCTAGCGCTATGGGTGTCCTATTGAGGAATTTGGAGCCCGATCCCACAGCGTGTAGATCATAACCAACTTTTTCTTCTATCAGATGCCGTGTCTCTGATTTAATATCAAGCTCCTTGATCCATTTTGAGTTAACTTTTGTGCACGGCGAGAGATAGGGATTCAGATTCATTTTGGTGCAAATGGATTTCCAGTTTTCCCAGCACCATTTGTTGAAGATGCTATCCTTCCTCCATTGCATGCTTTTAGCCCCTTTATCAAAAATAAGATAGTTGTAGTTTTGTGGATTGGTTATTGTGTCCTCTATTCTGTACCATTGGTCCACCCGCCTGTTTTGGTACCAGTACCATGCTGTTTTTGTTACTATTGCTCTGTAGTATAGTTTGAAGTCTGGTATCTCTATACCGCCTGATTCACACTTCCTGCTTAGTATTGTTTTTGCTATTCTGGGTCTTTTATTATTCCATATGAATTTCATGATTCTTTTATCGATTTCTACAAGATATGCTGTTGGGATTTTGATTGGCATTGCATTGAACTTATATAGGACTTTTGGTAATATCGCCATTTTGATGATGTTGGTTCTGCCTATCCATGAGCAGGGTATATTTTTCCATCTTCTAAGGTCTTCTTCTATGTCTTTCTTTAGGGTTCTGTAATTTTCATTGTATAAATCTTTCACCTCTTTTGTTAGGTTGATTCCCAAGTATTTTATTTTTTGGGGGGATATTGTGAATGGAGTAGTTGTCCTCATTTCCGTTTCAGAGGATTTGTCGCTGATATACAGGAATGCCTTTGATTTATGCATGTTGATCTTATATCCTGCCACTTTGCTGAATTCATTTATTAGCTCTAATAGCTTCTTTGTAGACCCTTTTGGGTCTGCTAGGTATAGAATCATATCATCTGCAAATAGTGATAATTTAAGTTCTTCTTTTCCTATTTTTATGCCTTTAATTTCTTTCGTCTGCCTAATTGCTCTGGCCAGTGTTTCGAGGACTATGTTGAACAGAAGTGGTGAGAGAGGGCATCCCTGTCTTGTACCAGATCTTAGAGGGAATGCCTTCAATTTTTCTCCATTCAGAATGATGCTGGCCTGTGGCTTATCATAGATTGCTTTTACAATGTTGAGGTATGATCCAGTTATCCCTAATTTTTCTAGAGTTTTGAACATAAAGGGATGCTGTACTTTGTCGAAAGCTTTTTCTGCATCTATCGAGATGATCATATGGGTTCTTATTTTTAAGTCTATTGATGTGGTGGATAACATTTATTGATTTCCGTATATTGAACCAACCTTGCATACCAGGGATGAATCCTACTTGATCATGGTGTATAATTTTTTTTGATATGTATTTGAATCCGATTCGCCAGAATTTTATTGAGGATTTTTGCATCAAGGTTCATTAGAGATATTGGTCTGTAGTTTTCTTTCTTTGAAGTGTCTTTGTCTGGTTTCGGAATCAGGGTGATGTTGGCCTCGTAGAACGAATTTGGAAGTTCTCCCTCCTTTTCTATTTCCTGAAATAGCTTGAAAAGTATTGGTGTTAGTTCCTCTTTAAAGGTTTTGTAAAACTCTGCTGTATACCCATCCGGTCCTGGGCTTTTCTTAGTTGGTAGTCTTTTGATGGTTTCTTCTATTTCCTCTATTGTTATTGGTCTGTTTAGGTTGTCTACGTCCTCCTGACTCAGTCTTGGCAGATCATAAGACTTAAGGAATTTATCTATGCCTTCACTATCATCTATTTTATTTGGAGTATAAGGATTCAAAATAATTTTCTGATTATCATCTGTATTTCTGAAGTGTCTGTTGTGATATTGCCTTTTTCATCCCGTATGCTAGTAATTTGGGTTCTCTCTCTTCTTCTCTTCGTTAGCATGGCTAAGGGTCTGTCAATTTTATTTATTTTTTTCAAAAAACCAACTTTTAGTTTTGTCGATTTTTTCAATTGTTTCTTTTGTTTCAATTTCATTAATTTCAGCTCTGATTTTAATTATTTCTTGCCTTCTACTTCTTTTGCTGTTGATTTGCTCTTCTTTTTCTAGGATTTTGAGATGAAGTATGAGATCATTTATTTGTTGTTTTTTTCTTTTTTTGAGGAATGAACTCCAAGCAATGAATTTCCTCTTAGAACTGCTTTCATGTGTCCCATAGATTCCGATAAGTTGTGTCTGTGTTTTTCATTTGACTCTAGGAATTTTTTAATTTCCTCCTTAATGTCTTCTAGAACCCATTGATCATTAAGCAACCTATTGTTCATTCTCCAGGTGATGCTTGATTTTTCCTTCCTTCTTTTATCATTGATTTCAGTTTCATTCCATTATGATCGGATAAGATGCATGGTATTATCTCCACCCTTTATATTGTCTAAGAGTTGCCCTGTGACATAATATATGGTCTATTTTTGAGAAGGTTCCATGTGCTGCTGAGAAAAAAGTGTAATTACTTGATGTTGGGTGGTATAGTCTATATATGTCAATTAAGTCTAGGTTATTAATTATGTTATTGAGTTCTATAGTTTCCTTATTTAACTTTTGTTTGGAAGATCTGTCCAGTGGTGAGAGAGGTGTATTAAAGTCTCCCATGATTATTGTATGGTGGTCTATTAGACTCTTGAACTTGAGAAGCGTTTGCTTGATGAACATAGCAGCACCGTTGTTTGGGGCATATATATTTATGATTGTTATGTCTTGTTGGTGTATGGTTCCCTTGAGCAGTATGAAGTGTCCTTATTTATCCCTTTTGATTAACTTTGGCTTGAAATCTATTTTATTAGATATGAGTATGGACACTCCTGCTTGTTTCCGCAGTCCATATGAGTGGTATGATTTTTCCCACCCTTTCACCTTCAGTCTATGAATATCTTTTCCTATCAGATGCGTCTCCTGTAGGCAGCATATTGTTGGGTCTTGTTTTGTGATCCATTCTGCTAGCCTGTGTCTCTTAATTGGTGAGTTTAAGCCATTAACATTTAAGGTTATTATTGAGATATGATTTGTTCTTCCAGCCATATTTGTTTATTGATGTTACTAAACCTGGTTTGTTATCCTCTTTGACTACTTTCCCCCCTTTACTGTCCTACCTCCCATTGTTGGTTTTCAATGTTATTTTCCATTTCTTCTTCCTGTAATGTTTTGCCAAGGATTTTTTGAAGAGATGGTTTTCTAGCTGCGAATTCTTTTAACTTTTGTTTATCATGGAAGGTTTTAAATTCATCTTCTATCCTGAAGCTTAATTTCGCCGGATACACGATTCTTGGTTGGAACCCATTTTCTTTCAGTGTTTGAAATATGTTATTCCAGGATCTTCTAGCTTTCAGAGTCTGTGTCGAGAGATCAGCTGTTATCCTGATTGGTTTACCCCTAAATGTAATCTGCTTTCTTTCTCTTGCAGCTTTTAAAATTCTTTCCTTATTCTGTATGTTGGACATCTTCATTATAATGTGTCTAGGTGTGGATCTCTTATGATTTTGCACCATCGGCGTCCTGTAGGCTTCTAGGATTTGGGATTCTGTCACATTCTTCATGTCTGGGAAGTTTTCTTGTATTATTTCACTGAATAGATTGCTTAATCCTTTGGTTTGGAGCTCTGTGCCTTCCTGTATTCCCAATGACTCTTAAGTTTGGTCTTTTGATATTATCCCATAGCTCTTGAATGTTCTGCTCATGGTTTCTTAGTAGACTTGCTGAGCTATCTATGTTCTTTTCAAGTTGAAATACTCTGTCTTCATTGTCTGATGTTCTATCTTCTAAGTGATTCCACTCTGCTGGTAGTATTCTCAATTGAGTTTTTAAGTTGGTTTATTGTTTCCTGCATTTCTAGTATTTCTATTTGTTTGTTTTTTATTACCTCTATCTCCCTGTGAAATTGATCTTTTACTTCCTGGATTTGTTTGTCAATGTGATCTTTCATTGTCTGATTTTGCTGTCTCATGTCTTCCTTGAGACTCCAGATCATCTGAAGCATATATATCCTGAACTCTTTATCTGATATTCCATCTGTTGCAGCTATTACCTCTTCTAAAGTTGAGTTGACCTGCATTGCTTGTGATCCTTTCTTTCCTTGTCTTTTCATACTGCACGCGCTTCTTTCTGCTTGGTGCAACTGTTGTGTTTTTGAAATTTACTAGCCTGAAATCACCTCTTCCGTAACTGAATGAGCTGTGATCAGTAGAACATGGGGATGATTACATCCTCTCTTTGAAATGGCGGCTGCTGTCCTCCTCTGTGGTCCGACCAGTGTCTGGAACCAAACTGGACCACTTCTCTCCTCTGTCTCAAAGCTGAAACTCCGCCCTAAGCGCTGCCAAAGTCCTAGCGCCAAACCGCTAGAGGCCGTTCACAGACTCAGCCCTGCAGGGCCCAGATCAGCCGCCGCCGTGACCGGCAGGATTGTGTTCCTGATCTGGGTTGCTCCGAACCGGCTGGAGGGGGGTGGGGTGGTAGGAGCGTGGATCCTAGCGCTGAACCACCTGAGGCCAATCCCAGACTCAGCCCTGCAGGGCCCAGATCAGCCGCCACCGTGACCCGCGGGATTGTGTCCCTGATCCGAGTTGCTCCGAACCGGCTGGAGGGGGGTGGGGTGGTAGGAGTGTGGATCCTAGCGCTGAACCACCTGAGGCCAATCACAGACTCAGCCCTGCAGGGCCCAGATCAGCCGCCGCCGTGACCAGCGGGATTGTGAACCTGAATCCGTGTCGCTCCGAACCGGCTGGAGGGGGGTGGGGTGGTAGGAGTGTGGGTCCTAGCGCTGAACCGCCTGAGGCCGATCCCAGACTCAGCCCTGCAGGGCCCAGATCAGCCGCCGCCGTGACCGGCAGGATTGTGTTCCTGATCCGGGTTGCTCCAAACCGGCTGGAGGGGGGTGGGGTGGTAGGAGTGTGGGTCCTAGCGCTGAACCACCTGAGGCCGATCCCAGACCCAGCCCTGCAGGGCCCAGATCAGCCAAAGCCGTGACCGGGCAGGATTGTGTTCCTGATCCGGGTTGCTCCGAACCGGCTGGAGGGGGGTGGGGTGGTAGGAGTGTGGGTCCTAGCGCTGAACCGCCTGAGGCCGATCCCAGACTCAGTCCTGCAGGGCCCAGATCAGCCGCTGCCGTGACCAGCGGGATTGTGTCCCTGATCCCAGTTGCTCCGAACCGGCTGGAGGAGGGTGGGGTGGTAGGAGTGTGGATCCTAGCGCTGAACCACCTGGGGCCGATCCCAGACTCAGTCCTGCAGGGCCCAGATCAGCCGCTGCCGTGACCGGCGGGATTGTGAACCTGATCCGCGTCGCTCCGAACCGGCTGGAGGGGGGTGGGGTGGTAGGAGTGTGGATCCTAGATCTGAACCACCTGAGGCCGATCCCAGACTCAGCCCTGCAGGGCCCAGATCAGCCGCCTCCGTGACCGGCAGGATTGTGTTCCTGATCTGGGTTGCTCCGAACCGGCTGGAGGGGGGTGGGGTGGTAGGAGTGTGGATCCTAGCGCTGAACCGCCTGAGGCCGATCCCAGACTCAGCCCTGCAGGGCCCAGATCAGCCGCTGCCGTGACCAGCGGGATTGTGTCCCTGATCCCAGTTGCTCCGAACCGGCTGGAGGAGGGTGGGGTGGTAGGAGTGTGGATCCTAGCTCTGAACCACCTGAGGCCGATCCCAGACTCAGCCCTGCAGGGCAAAGATCAGCCGCCGCCGTGACCGGCAGGATTGTGTTCCTGATCCGAGTTGCTCCGAACCGGCTGGAGGGGTGCAGTAACCGTTTTCATGTTTAGGTTTCACTCTGTTTTCTCCTATATGGATACAAGTATTTGGAACTCAAAATCAAGCACGGTTTGTGCTAGCTCTTTGAAACTTGGCACAATAATGTAGTTCCAAGTTCTATCGCTATGGTTTGTGTCCTATTGCAGTAGCCCCAAGCAGAGACTGACGAGAATCACTTTCATTGAAAGTGGTTGCCAAGCTTCCAAAAAACTACGAGTTTCCTGAAATCTCAGCAAACATTTTTTCACCCAATCTTGATGATACTGGCCTGTGATGATGAGTACACCAATCCCACTTGGCTCACCAAATTTCGTTCTTCTAGGTTAAACCGTTCCTTTCCACTAACCGTTTTCATGTTTAGGTTTCACTCTGTTTTCTCCTATATGGATACATGTAGTTGGAACTCTAAATCAAACACGGTTTGCACTAGCTTTTTGAAACTTGGCACAATAATGTAGTTCCAAGTTCTATCGCTATGGTTTGTGTCCTATTGAAGTAGCCCCAAGCAGAGACTGACGAGAATCACTTTCATTGAAAGGGGTTGCCAAGCTTCCAAAAAAACTACGAGTTTCCGGAAATCTCAGCAAACATTTTTTCACCCAATCTTGATGATACTGGCAGGTAATGATCAGTACACCAATCCCACATGGCTCACAAATTTCGTTCTTCTAGGTTAAACCGTTCCTTTGCAGTAACCTTTTTCATGTTTAGGTTTCACTCTGTTTTCTCCTATATGGATACATGTAGTTGGAACTCTAAATCAAACACCGGTTTGTGCTAGCTCTTTGAAACTTGGCACAATAATGTAGTTCCAAGTTCTATCGCTATGGTTTGTGTCCTATTGAAGTAGCCCCAAGCAGAGACTGACGAGAATCACTTTCATTGAATGGGTTGCCAAGCTTCCAAAAACTACGAGTTTCCGGAAACCTCAGCAATCATTTTTTCACGCAATCATGATGATACTGGCAGGTAATGATCAGGACACCAATCCCACTTGGCTCACCAAATTTCGTTCTTCTAGATTAACCGTTCGTTTGCAGTAATCGTTTTCATGTTTAGGTTTCACTCTGTTTTCTCCTATATGGATATATGTATTTGGAACTCAAAATCAAGCACGGTTTGTGATAGCTCTTTGAAACTGGGCACAATAATGTAGTTCCAAGTTCTGTCGCTTTGATTTGTGTCCTATTGAAGTAGCCCCAAGCAGAGACTGACGAGAATCACTTTCATTGAAAGGGGTTGCCCAACTTCCAAAAAACTACGAGTTTCCGGAAATCTCAGCAAACATTTTTTCACCCAATCTTGATGATACTTGCAGATAATGATCAGTACACCAATCCCACGTGGCTCACCAAATTTCGTTCTTCTAGATTAAATCGTTCGTTTGCAGTAACCGTTTTCATGTTTAGGTTTCACTCTGTTTTCTCCTATATGGATACATGTAGTTGGAACTCTAAATCAAACACGGTTTGCGCTAGCTTTTTGAAACTTGGCACAATAATGTAGTTCCAAGTTCTATCGCTATGGTTTGTGTCCTATTGAAGTAGCCCCAAGCAGAGACTGACGAGATTCACTTTCATTGAAAGGGGTTGCCAAGCTTCCAAAAAACTACGAGTTTCCTGAAATCTCAGCAAACATTTTTTCACCAAATCTTGATGATACTGGCAGGTAATGATCAGTACACCAATCCCACTTGGCTCAACAAATTTTGTTCTTCTAGATTAAACCGTTCGTTTGCAGTAATCGTTTTCATGTTTAGGTTTCACTCTGTTTTCTCCTCTATGGATACATGTATTTGGAACTCAAAATCAAGCACAGTTTGTGCTAGCTCTTTGAAACTTGGCACAATAATGTAGTTCCAAGTTCTGTCGCTTTGGTTTGTGTCCAATTGAAGTAGCCCCAAGCAGAGACTGACGAGAATCACTTTCATTGAAAGGGGTTGCCAAGCTTCCAAAAAACTACGAGTTTCCGGAAATCTCAGCAAACATTTTTTCACCCAATCTTGATGATACTGGCCTGTAATGGACAGTACACCAATCCCACTTGGCTCACCAAATTTCGTTCTTCTAGGTTAAACCGTTCCTTTCCACTAACCGTTTTCATGTTTAGGTTTCACTCTGTTTTCTCCTATATGGATACATGTAGTTGAAACTCTAAATCAAACACGGTTTGCGGTAGCTCTTTGAAACTTGGCACAATAATGTAGTTCCAAGTTCTATCGCTATGGTTTGTGTCCTATTGAAGTAGCCCCAAGCAGAGACTGACGAGAATCACTTTCATTGAAAGGGTTGCCAAGCTTCCAAAAAGCTACGAGTTTCCTGAAATCTCAGCAAACATTTTTTCACCCAATCTTGATGATACTGGCAGGTAATGATCAGTATACCAATTCCACTTGGCTCACCAAATTTCGTTCTTCTAGGTTAAACTGTTCCTTTTCAGTAACCGTTTTCATGTTTACGTTTCACTCTGTTTTCTCCTATATGGATACATGTAGTTGGAACTCTAAATCAAACACGGTTTGTGCTAGCCTCTTTGAAACTTGGCACAATAATGTAGTTCCCAGTTCTGTCGCTTTGGTTTGTGTCCTATTGAAGTAGCCCCAAGCAGAGACTGACGAGAACCACTTTCATTGAAAGGGGTTGCCAAGTTTCCAAAAAACTACGAGTTTCCGGAAACCTCAGCAAACACTTTTTCACCCAATCATGATGATACTGGCAGGTAATGATCAGGACACCAATCCCACTTGGCTCACCAAATTTCGTTATTCTAAGTTAAACCGTTCCTTTGCAGTAACCGTTTTCATGTTTAGGTTTCACTCTGTTTTCTCCTATATGGATACAAGTATTTGGAACTCAAAATCAAGCACGGTTTGTGCTAGCTCTTTGAAACTTGGCACAATAATGTAGTTCCAAGTTGTGTCGCTATGGTTGGTGTCCTATTGAAGTAACCCCAAGCAGAGACTGACGAGAATCATTTTCATTGAAAGGTTTTCCAAGCTTCCAAAAAAACTACGAGTTTCCGGAAATCTCAGCAAACATTTTTTCACCCAATCTTGATGATACTGGCAGGTAATGATCAGTACACCAATTCCAGTTGGCTCACCAAATTTCGTTCTTCTAGCTTAAACTGTTCCTTTTCAGTAACCGTTTTCATGTTTACGTTTCACTCTGTTTTCTCCTATATTGATACATGTAGTTGGAACTCTAAATCAAACACGGTTTGTGCTAGCTCTTTGAAACTTGGCACAATAATGTAGTTCCAAGTTCTATCGCTATGGTTTGTGTAATATTGCAGTAGCCCCAAGCAGAGACTGACGAGAATCACTTTCATTGAAACTGGTTGCCAAGCTTCCAAAAAACTACGAGTTTCCTGAAATCTCAGCAAACATTTTTTCACCCAATCTTGATGATACTGGCCTGTGATGATGAGTACACCAATCCCACTTGGCTCACCAAATTTCGTTCTTCTAGGTTAAACCGTTCCTTTCCACTAACCGTTTTCATGTTTAGGTTTCAGTCTGTTTTCTCCTATATGGATACATGTAGTTGGAACTCTAAATCAAACACGGTTTGAGCTAGCTTTTTGAAACTTGGCACAATAATGTAGTTCCAAGTTCTATCGATATAGTTTGTGTCCTATTGAAGTAGCCCCAAGCAGAGACTGACGAGAATCACTTTCATTGAAATGGGTTGCCAAGCTTCCAAAAAACTACGAGTTTCCGGAAATCTCAGCAAACATTTTTTCACCCAATCTTGATGATACTGGCAGGTAATGATCAGTACACCAATCCCACTTGGCTCACAAATTTCGTTCTTCTAGGTTAAACCGTTCCTTTGCCGTAACCTTTTTCATGTTTAGGTTTCACTCTGTTTTCTCCTATATGGATACATGTAGTTGGAACTCTAAATCAAACACGGTTTGTGCTAGCTCTTTGAAACTTGGCACAATAATGTAGTTCCAAGTTCTATCGCTATGGTTTGTGTCCTATTGAAGTAGCCCCAAGCAGAGACTGACGAGAATCACTTTCATTGAATGGGTTGCCAAGCTTCCAAAAAGCTACGAGTTTCCTGAAATCTCAGCAAACATTTTTTCACCCAATCTTGATGATACTGGCAGGTAATGATCAGTACACCAATCCCACTTGGCTCACCAAATTTCGTTCTTCTAGGTTAAACCGTTCCTTTGCAGTAACCGTTTTCATGTTTAGGTTTCACTCTGTTTTTCTCCTATATGGATACATGTATTTGGAACTCTAAATCAAACACGGTTTGTGCTAGCTCCTTGAAAACTTGGCACAATAATGTAGTTCCAAGTTCTATCGCTATGGTTGGTGTCCTATTGACGTAGCCCCAAGAGAGACTGACGAGAATCACTTTCATTGAAAGGGTTGCCAAGCTTCCAAAAGCTACAAGTTTCCTGAAATCTCAGCAAACATTTTTTCACCCAATCTTGATGATACTGGCAGGTAATGATCAGTACACCAATCCCACTTGGCTCACCAAATTTCGTTCTTCTAGGTTAAACCGTTCCTTTGCAGTAACCGTTTTCATGTTTATGTTTCACTCTGTTTTCTCCTATATGGATACATGTAGTTGGAACTCTAAATCCAAAACGGTTTGTGCTAGCTCTTTGAACCTTGGCACAATAATGTAGTTCCAAGTTCTATCGATATGGTTGGTGTCCTATTGAAGTATCCCCAAGCAGAGACTGACGAGAATCACTTTCATTGAAAGGGGTTGCCAAGCTTCCAAAAAGCTACGAGTTTCCTGAAATCTCAGCAAACATTTTTTCTCCCAATCTTGCTGATACTGGCAGGTAATGATCAGTACACCAATCCCACTTGGCACACCAAATTTCGTTCTTCTAGATTAAAACGTTAGTTTGCAGTAATCGTTTCCATGTTTAGGTTTCACTCTGTTTTCTCCTATATGGATACATGTATTTGGAACTCAAAATCAAGCACGGTTTGTGATAGCTCTTTGAAACTTGGCACAATAATGTAGTTCCAAGTTCTATCGCTTTGGTTTGTGTCCTATTGAAGTAGCCCCAAGCAGAGACTGACGAGAATCACTTTCATTGAAAGGGGTTGCCAAGCTTCCAAAAAACTACGAGTTTCCGGAAATCTCAGCAAACATTTTTTCACCCAATTTGATGATTCTGGCCTGTAATGATCAGTACACCAATCCCACTTGGCTCACCAAATTTCGATCTTCTAGGTTAAACCGTTCCTTTCCACTAACCGTTTTCATGTTTAGGTTTCACTCTGTTTTCTCCTATATGGATACATGTAGTTGGAACTCTAAATCAAACACGGTTTGTGCTAGCTTTTTGAAACTTGGCACAATAATGTAGTTCCAAGTTCTATCGCTATGCTTTGTGTCCTATTGAAGTAGCCCCAAGCACAGACTGACGAGAATCACTTTCATTGAAAGGGGTTGCCAAGCTTCCAAAAAACTACGAGTTTCCTGAAATCTCAGCAAACATTTTTTCACCCAATCTTGATGATACTGGCAGGTAATGATCAGTACACCAATCCCACTTGGCTCACCAAATTTCGTTCTTTTAGGTTAAACCGTTCCTTTCCACTAACCGTTTTCATGTTTAGGTTTCACTCTGTTTTCTCCTATATGGATACATGTAGTTGGAACTCTAAATCAAACACGGTTTGTGCTAGCTTTTTGAAACTTGGCACAATAATGTAGTTCCAAGTTCTATCGCTATGGTTTGTGTCCTATTGAAGTAGCCCCAAGCAGAGACTGACGAGATTCACTTTTCATTGAAAGGGGTTGCCAAGCTTCCAAAAAACTACGAGTTTCCTGAAATCTCAGCAAACATTTTTTCACCCAATCTTGATGATACTGGCAGGTAATGATCAGTACACCAATCCCACTTGGCTCAACAAATTTTTGTTCTTCTAGATTAAACCGTTCATTTGCAGTAATCGTTTTCATGTTTAGGTTTCACTCTGTTTTCTCCTCTATGGATACATGTATTTGGAACTCAAAATCAAGCACGGTTTGTGCTAGCTCTTTGAAACTTGGCACAATAATGTAGTTCCAAGTTCTGTCGCTTTGGTTTGTGTCCAATTGAAGTAGCCCCAAGCAGAGACTGACGAGAATCACTTTCATTGAAAGGGGTTGCCAAGCTTCCAAAAAACTACGAGTTTCCGGAAATATCAGCAAACCTTTTTTCACCCAATCATGATGATACTGGCCTGTAATGATCAGGACACCAATCCCACTTGGCTCACCAAATTTCCTTCTTCTAGGTTAAAGCGTTCCTTTGCAGTAACCGTTTTCATGTTTAGGTTTCACTCTGTTTTCTCCTATATGGATACATGTAGTTGGAACTCTAAATCAAACACGGTTTGCGCTATCTTTTTGAAACTTGGCACAATAATGTAGTTCTATCGCTATGGTTTGTGTCCTATTGAAGTAGCCCCAAGCAGAGACTGACGAGAATCACTTTCATTGAAAGGGGTTGCCAAGCTTCCAAAAACCTACGAGTTTCCGGAAATCTCAGCAAACATTTTTTCACCCAATCTTGATGATACTGGAAGGTAATGATCAGTACACCAATCCCACTTGGCTCACCAAATTTCGTTCCTCTAGGTTAAACCGTTCCTTTGCAGTAACCGTTTTCATGTTTAGGTTTCACTCTGTTTTCTCCTATATGGATACATGTATTTGGAACTCTAAATCGAACACGGTTTGTGCTAGCTCTTTGAAACTTGGCACAATAATGTAGTTCCAAGTTCTATCGATGTGGTTGGTGTCCTATTGAAGTAGCCCCAAGCAGAGACTGACGAGAATCACTTTCATTGAAAGGGGTTGCCAAGCTTCCAAAAAGCTACGAGTTTCCGGAAATCTCAGCAAACATTTTTTCACCCAATCTTGATGATACTGGCAGGTAATGATCAGTACACCAATCCCACTTGGCTCACCAAATTTCGTTCTTCTAGGTTAAAGCGTTCCTTTGCAGTAACCGTTTTCATGTTTAGGTTTCACTCTGTTTTCTCCTATATGGATACATGTAGTTGGAAAGCTAAATCAAACACGGTTTGTGCTAGCTCTTTGAAACTTGGCACAATAATGTAGTTCCAAGTTCTATCGATATGGTTGGTGTCCTTTTGAAGTAGCCCCAAGCAGAGACTGACGAGAATCACTTTCATTGAAAGGGGTTGCCAATCTTCCAAAAAGCTACGAGTCTCCGGAAACCTCAGCAAACACTATTTCACCCAATCATGATGATACTGGCAGGTAATGATCAGGACACCAATCCCACTTGGCTGACCAAATTTCGTTATTCTAAGTTAAACCGTTCCTTTGCAGTAACCGTTTTCATGTTTAGGTTTCACTCTGTTTTCTCCTATATGGAT
Source organism: Urocitellus parryii (assembly GCF_045843805.1). NCBI lineage: Eukaryota > Metazoa > Chordata > Mammalia > Rodentia > Sciuridae > Urocitellus > Urocitellus parryii. The sequence continues at coordinate 38,618 of NW_027552500.1, read as the reverse complement.
ACAAGTATTTGGAACTCAAAATCAAGCACGGTTTGTGCTAGCTCTTTGAAACTTGGCACAATAATGTAGTTCCAAGTTCTATCGCTATGGTTGGTGTCCTATTGAAGTAGCCCCAAGCAGAGACTGGCGAGAATCACTTTCATTGAAAGGGGTTGCCAAGCTTCCAAAAAACTACGAGTTTCCGGAAATCTCAGCAAACATTTTTTCACCCAATCTTGATGATACTGGAAGGTAATGATCAGTACACCAATCCCACTTGGCTCACCAAATTTCGTTCCTCTAGGTTAAACCGTTCCTTTGCAGTAACCGTTTTCATGTTTAGGTTTCACTCTGTTTTCTCCTATATGGATACATGTATTTGGAACTCTAAATCGAACACGGTTTGTGCTAGCTCTTTGAAACTTGGCACAATAATGTAGTTCCAAGTTCTATCGATGTGGTTTGTGTCCTATTGAAGTAGCCCCAAGCAGAGACTGACGAGAATCACTTTCATTGAAAGGGGTTGCCAAGCTTCCAAAAAGCTACGAGTTTCCGGAAATCTCAGCAAACATTTTTTCACCCAATCTTGATGATACTGGCAGGTAATGATCAGTACACCAATCCCACTTGGCTCACCAAATTTCGTTCTTCTAGGTTAAACTGTTCCTTTGCAGTAACCGTTTTCATGTTTAGGTTTCACTCTGTTTTCTCCTATATGGATACATGTAGTTGGAAAGCTAAATCAAACACGGTTTGTGCTAGCTCTTTGAAACTTGGCACAATAATGTAGTTCCAAGTTCTATCGATATGGTTGGTGTCCTATTGAAGTAGCCCCAAGCAGAGACTGACGAGAATCACTTTCATTGAAAGGGGTTGCCAAGCTTCCAAAAAGCTACGAGTCTCCGGAAACCTCAGCAAACACTATTTCACCCAATCATGATGATACTGGCAGGTAATGATCAGGACACCAATCCCACTTGGCTGACCAAATTTCGTTATTCTAAGTTAAACCGTTCCTTTGCAGTAACCGTTTTCATGTTTAGGTTTCACTCTGTTTTCTCCTATATGGATACATGTATCTGGAACTCAAAATCAAGCACGGTTTGTGCTAGCTCTTTGAAACTTGGCACAATAATGTAGTTCCAAGTTCTATCGCTATGGTTTGTGTCCTATTGAAGTAGCCCCAAGCAGAGACTGACGAGAATCACTTTCATTGAAAGGGGTTGCCAAGCTTCCAAAAAACTACGAGTTTCCTGAAATCTCAGCAAACATTTTTTCACCCAAAGTTGATGATACTTCCATTTAATGATCAGTACACCAATCCCACTTGGCTCACCAAATTTCGTTCTTCTAGGTTAAACCGTTCCTTTGCAGTAACCGTTTTCATGTTTAGGTTTCACTCTGTTTTCTCCTATATGGATACATGTAGTTGGAACTCTAAATCAAACACGGTTTGTGCTAGCTCTTTGAAACGTGGCACAATAATGTAGTTCCAAGTTCTATCGCTATGGTTTGTGTCCTATTGCAGTAGCCCCAAGCAGAGACTGACGAGAATCACTTTCATTGAAAGTGGTTGCCAAGCTTCCAAAAAACTACGAGTTTCCTGAAATCTCAGCAAACATTTTTTCACCCAATCTTGATGATACTGGCAGGTAATCATCAGTACACCAATCCCACTTGGCTCACAAATTTCGTTCTTCTAGGTTAAACCGTTCCTTTGGAGTAACCTTTTTCATGTTTAGGTTTCACTCTGTTTTCTCCTATATGGATACATGTATTTGGAACTCTAAATCAAACACGGTTTGTGCTAGCTCTTTGAAACTTGGCACAATAATGTAGTTCCAAGTTCTGTCGATGTGGTTTGTGTCCTATTGAAGTAGCCCCAAGCAGAGACTGACGAGAATCACTTTCATTGAAAGGGTTGCCAAGCTTCCAAAAAGCTACGAGTTTCCTGAAATCTCAGCAAACATTTTTCACCCAATCTTGATGATACTGGCAGGTAATGATCAGTACACCAATTCCACTTGGCTCACCAAATTTCGTTCTTCTAGGTTAAACCGTTCCTTTGCAGTAACCGTTTTCATGTTTACGTATCACTCTGTTTTCTCCTATATGGATACATGTAGTTGGATCTCTAAATCAAACACGGTTTGTTTTAGCTCTTTGAAACTTGGCACAATAATGTAGTTCCAAGTTCTATCGCTATGGTTTGTGTCCTATTGCAGTAGCCCCAAGCAGAGACTGACGAGAATCACTTTCATTGAAAGTGTTTCCCAAGCTTCCAAAAAACTACGAGTTTCCTGATATCTCAGCAAACATTTTTTCACCCAATATTGATGATACTGGCCTGTGATGATGAGTACACCAATCCCACTTGGCTCACCAAATTTCGTTCTTCTAGGTTAAACCGTTCCTTTCCACTAACCGTTTTCATGTTTAGGTTTCACTCTGTTTTCTCCTATATGGATACATGTAGTTGGAACTCTAAATCAAACACGGTTTGCGCTAGCTTTTTGAAACTTGGCACAATAATGTAGTTCCAAGTTCTATCGATATGGTTTGTGTCCTATTGAAGTAGCCCCAAGCAGAGACTGACGAGGATCACTTTCATTGAAAGTGGTTGCCAAGGTTCCAAAAAACTACGAGTTTCCGGAACCTCAGCAAACACTTTTTCACCCAATCTTGATGATACTGGCAGGTAATGATCAGTACACCAATCCCACTTGGCTCACAAATTTCGTTCTTCTAGGTTAAACCGTTCCTTTGCAGTAAACTTTTTCATGTTTAGGTTTCACTCTGTTTTCTCCTATATGGATACATGTATTTGGAACTCTAAATCAAACACGGCTTGTGCTAGCTCTTTGAAACTTGGCACAATAATGTAGTTCCAAGTTCTGTTGATGTGGTTTGTGTCCTATTGAAGTAGCCCCAAGCAGAGACTGACGAGAATCACTTTCATTGAATGGGTTGCCAAGCTTCCAAAAACTACGAGTTTCCGGAAACCTCAGCAATCATTTTTTCACCCAATCATGATGATACTGGCAGGTAATGATCAGGACACCAATCCCACTTGGCTCACCAAATTTCGTTCTTCTAGATTAAACCGTTCGTTTGCAGTAATCGTTTTCATGTTTAGGTTTCACTCTGTTTTCTCCTATATGGATACATGTATTTGGAACTCAAAATCAAGCACGGTTTGTGATAGCTCTTTGAAACTGGGCACAATAATGTAGTTCCAAGTTCTGTCGCTTTGGTTTGTGTCCTATTGAAGTAGCCCCAAGCAGAGACTGACGAGAATCACTTTCATTGAAGGGGTTGCCAAGCTTCCAAAAAACTACGAGTTTCCGGAAACCTCAGCAAACATTTTTTCACCCAATCTTGATGATACTGGCAGGTAATGATCAGTACACCAATCCCACTTGGCTCACCAAATTTCGTTCCTTTAGGTTAAACCGTTCCTTTCCACTAACCGTTTTCATATTTAGGTTTCACTCTGTTTTCTCCTATATGGATACATGTAGTTGGAACTCTAAATCAAACACGGTTTGTGCTAGCTTTTTGAAACTTGGCACAATAATGTAGTTCCAAGTTCTATCGCTATGGTTTGTGTCCTATTGAAGTAGCCCCAAGCAGAGACTGACGAGATTCACTTTCATTGAAAGGGGTTGCCAAGCTTCCAAAAAACTACGAGTTTCCTGAAATCTCAGCAAACATTTTTTCACCCAATCTTGATGATACTGGCAGGTAATGATCAGTACACCAATCCCACTTGGCTCAACAAATTTTGTTCTTCTAGATTAAACCGTTCGTTTGCAGTAATCGTTTTCATGTTTAGGTTTCACTCTGTTTTCTCCTCTATGGATACATGTATTTGGAACTCAAAATCAAGCACGGTTTGTGCTAGCTCTTTGAAACTTGGCACAATAATGTAGTTCCAAGTTCTATCGCTATGGTTTGTGTCCTATTGAAGTAGCCCCAAGCAGAGACTGACGAGAATCACTTTCATTGAAAGGGGTTGCCAAGCTTCCAAAAAACTACTAGTTTCCGGAAATCTCAGCAAACATTTTTTCACCCAATCTTGATGATACTGGCAGGTAATGATCAGTACACCAATCCCACTTGGCTCACCAAATTTCGTTCTTCTAGGTTAAACCGTTCCTTTCCACTAACCGTTTTCTTGTTTAGGTTTCACTCTGTTTTCTCCTATATGGATACATGTAGTTGGAACTCTAAATCAAACACGGTTTGCGCTAGCTTTTTGAAACTTGGCACAATAATGTAGTTCCAAGTTCTATCGCTATGGTTTGTGTCCTATTGAAGTAGCCCCAAGCAGAGACTGACGAGAATCACTTTCATTGAAAGCGGTTGCCAAGCTTCCAAAAAACTACGAGTTTCCGGAAATCTCAGCAAACATTTTATCACCCAATCTTGATGATACTGGCAGGTAATGATCAGTACACCAATCCCACTTGGCTCACCAAATTTCGTTCCTCTAGGTTAAACCGTTCCTTTCCACTAAACGTTTTCATGTTTAGGTTTCACTCTGTTTTCTCCTATATGGATACATGTAGTTGGAACTCTAAATCAAACACGGTTTGCGCTAGCTTTTTGAAACTTGGCACAATAATGTAGTTCCAAGTTCTATCGATATGGTTTGTGTCCTATTGAAGTAGCTCCAAGCAGAGACTGACGAGAATCACTTTCATTGAACGTGGTTGCCAAGCTTCCAAAAAACTACGAGTTTCCTGAAATCTCAGCAAACATTTTTTCACCCAATCTTGATTATACTGGCAGGTAATGTTCAGTACACCAATTCCACTTGGCTCACCAAATTTCGTTCTTCTAGGTTAAACCGTTCCTTTGCAGTAACCGTTTTCATGTTTACGTTTCACTCTGTTTTCTCCTATATGGATACATGTAGTTGGAAAGCTAAATCAAACATGGTTTGTGCTAGCTCTTTGAAACTTGGCACAATAATGTAGTTCCAAGTTCTATCGATATGGTTGGTGTCTTATTGAAGTAGCCCCAAGCAGAGACTGACGAGAATCACTTTCATTGAAAGGGGTTGCCAAGCTTCCAAAAAACTATGAGTTTCCGGAATCCTCAGCAAACACTTTTTCACCCAATCATGATGATACGGGCAGGTAATGATCAGGACACCAATCCCACTTGGCTCACCAAATTTCGTTATTCGAAGTTAAACCGTTCCTTTGCAGTAACCGTTTTCATGTTTAGGTTTCACTCTGTTTTCTCCTATATGGATAACAAGTATTTGGAACTCAAAATCAAGACGGTTTGTGCTAGCTCTTTGAAACTTGGCACAATAATGTAGTTCCAAGTTCTATCGCTATGGTTGGTGTCCTATTGAAGTAACCCCAAGCAGAGACTGACGAGAATCACTTTCATTGAAAGGGATGCCAAGCTTCCAAAAAGCTACGAGTTTCCTGAAATCTCAGCAAACATTTTTTCACCCAATCTTGATGATACTGGCAGGTAATGATCAGTACACCAATTCCACTTGGCTCACCAAATTTCGTTCTTCTAGGTTAAACTGTTCCTTTTTAGTAACCATTTTCATGTTTACGTTTCACTCTGTTTTCTCCTATATGGATACATGTAGTTGGAACTCTAAATCAAACACGGTTTGTGCTAGCTCTTTGAAACTTGGCACAATAATGTAGTTCCAAGTTCTATCGCTATGGTTTGTGTCCTATTGCAGTAGCCCCAAGCAGAGACTGACGAGAATCACTTTCATTGAAAGTGGTTGCCAAGCTTCCAAAAAACTACGAGTTTCCTGAAATCTCAGCAAACATTTTTTCACCCAATCTTGATGATACTGGCCTGTGATGATGAGTACACCAATCCCACTTGGCTCACCAAATTTCGTTCTTCTAGGTTAAACCGTTCCTTTCCACTAACCGTTTTCATGTTTAGGTTTCACTCTCTTTTCTCCTATATGGATACATGTACTTGGAACTCGAAATCAAACACGGTTTGAGCTAGCTTTTTGAAACTTGGCACAATAATGTAGTTCCAAGTTCTATCGATATGGTTTGTGTCCTATTGAAGTAGCCCCAAGCAGAGACTGACGAGAATCACTTTCATTGAAATGGGTTGCCAAGCTTCCAAAAAACTATGAGTTTCCTGAAATCTCAGCAAACATTTTTTCACCCAATCTTGATGATACTGGCAGGTAATGATCAGTACACCAATCCCACTTGGCTCACAAATTTCGTTCTTCTAGGTTAAACCGTTCCTTTGCCGTAACCTTTTTCATGTTTAGGTTTCACTCTGTTTTCTCCTATATGGATACATGTAGTTGGAACTCTAAATCCAAAACGGTTTGTGCTAGCTCTTTGAACCTTGGCACAATAATGAAGTTCCAAGTTCTATCGATATGGTTGGTGTCCTATTGAAGTATCCCCAAGCAGAGACTGACGAGAATCACTTTCATTGAAAGGGGTTGCCAAGCTTCCAAAAAGCTACGAGTTTCCTGAAATCTCAGCAAACATTTTTTCTCCCAATCTTGATGATACTGGCAGGCAATGATCAGTACACCAATCCCACTTGGCACACCAAATTTCGTTCTTCTATATTAAAACGTTAGTTTGCAGTAATCGTTTCCATGTTTAGGTTTCACTCTGTTTTCTCCTATATGGATACATGTATTTGGAACTCAAAATCAAGCACGGTTTGTGATAGCTCTTTGAAACTTCGCACAATAATGTAGTTCCAAGTTCTGTCGCTTTGGTTTGTGTCCTATTGAAGTAGCCCCAAGCAGAGACTGACGAGAATCACTTTCATTGAAAGGGGTTGCCAAGCTTCCAAAAACTACGAGTTTCCGGAAATCTCAGCAAACATTTTTTCACCCAATCTTGATGATACTGGCCTGTAATGATCAGTACTCCAATCCCACTTGGCTCACCAAATTTCGATCTTCTAGGTTAAACCGTTCCTTTCCACTAACCGTTTTCATGTTTAGGTTTCACTCTGTTTTCTCATATATGGATACATGTAGTTGGAACTCTAAATCAAACACGGTTTGCGCTAGCTTTTTGAAACTTGGCACAATATTGTAGTTCCAAGTTCTATCGCTATGGTTTGTGTCCTATTGAAGTAGCCCCAAGCAGAGACTGACGAGAATCACTTTCATTGAAAGGGGTTGCCAAGCTTCCAAAAAACTACGAGTTTCAGGAAATCTCAGCAAACATTTTTTCACCCAATCTTGATGATACTGGCAGGTAATGATCAGTACACCAATCCCACTTGGCTCAAGAAATTTGTTCTTTTAGGTTAAACCGTTCCTTTCCACTAACCGTTTTCATGTTTAGGTTTCACTCTGTTTTCTCCTATATGGATACATGTAGTTGGAACTCTAAATCAAACACGGTTTGTGCTAGCTTTTTGAAACTTGGCACAATAATGTAGTTCCAGAGTTCTATTGCTATGGTTTGTGTCCTATTGAAGTAGCCCCGAGCAGAGACTGACGAGATTCACTTTCATTGAAAGGGGTTGCCAAGCTTCCAAATAACTACGAGTTCCTGAAATCTCAGCAAACATTTTTTCACCAAATCTTGATGATACTGGCAGGTAATGATCAGGACACCAATCCCACTTGGCTCAACAAATTTTGTTCTTCTAGATTAAACCGTTCGTTTGCAGTAATCGTTTTCATGTTTAGGTTTCACTCTGTTTTCTCCTCTATGGATACATGAATTTGGAAATCAAAATCAAGCACGGTTTGTGCTAGCTCTTTGAAACTTGGCACAATAATGTAGTTCCAAGTTCTGTCGCTTTGATTTGTGTCCAATTGAAGTAGCCCCAAGCAGAGACTGACGAGAATCACTTTCATTGAAAGGGGTTGCCAAGATTCCAAAAAACTACGAGTTTCCTGAAATCTCAGCAAACATTTTTTCACCCAATCTTGATGATACTGGCAGGTAATGATCAGTACACCAATCTCACTTGGCTCAACAAATTTTGTTCTTCTAGGATTAAACCGTTCGTTTGCAGTAATCGTTTTCATGTTTAGGTTTCACTCTGTTTTCTCCTCTATGGATACATGTATTTGGAACTCAAAATCAAGCACGGTTTGTGCTAGCTCTTTGAAACTTGGCACAATAATGTAGTTCCAAGTTCTATCGCTATGGTTTGTGTCCCTATTGAAGTAGCCCCAAGCAGAGACTGACGAGAATCACTTTCATTGAAAGGGGTTGCCAAGCTTCCAAAAAACTACGAGTTCCGGAAATCTCAGCAAACATTTTTTCACCCAATCTTGATGATACTGGCCTGTAATGATCAGTACACCAATCCCACTTGGCTCACCAAATTTCGTTCTTCTAGGTTAAACCGTTCCTTTCCCACTAACGTTTTCATGTTTAGGTTTCACTCTGTTTTCTCCTATATGGATACATGTAGTTGGAACTCTAAATCAAACACGGTTTGCGCTAGCTTTTTGAAACTTGGCACAATAATGTAGTTCCAAGTTCTATCGCTATGGTTTGTGTCCTATTGAAGTAGCCCCAAGCAGAGACTGACGAGAATCACTTTCATTGAAAGTGGTTGCCAAGCTTCCAAAAACTACGAGTTTCCGGAAATCTCAGCAAACATTTTTCAACCCAATCTTGATGATACTGGCAGGTAATGATCAGTACACCAATCCCACTTGGCTCACCAAATTTCGGTTCCTCTAGGTTAAACCGTTCCTTTCCACTAAACGTTTTCATGTTTAGGTTTCACTCTGTTTTCTCCTATCTGGATACATGTAGTTGGAACTCTAAATCAAACACGGTTTGCGCTAGCTTTTTGAAACTTGCACAATAATGTAGTTCCAAGTTCTATCGATATGGTTTGTGTCCCTATTGAAGTAGCCCCAAGCAGAGACTGACGAGAATCACTTTCATTGAAAGGGGTTGCCAAGCTTCCAAAAAAAATCGAGTTTCCTGAAATCTCAGCAAACATTTTTTCACCAAATCTTGATGATACTGGCAGGTAATTGATCAGTACACCAATCCCAATTGGCTCACAAATTTCGTTCTTCTAGGTTTAAACCGTTCCTTTGCAGTAACCTTTTTCATGTTTAGGTTTCACTCTGTTTTCTGCTATATGGATACATGTAGTTGGAACTCTAAATCAAACACGGTTTGTGCTAGCTCTTTATAATTGGCACAATAATGTAGTTCCAAGTTCTATCGCTATGGTTTGTGTCCTATTGAAGTAGCCCCAAGCAGAGACTGACGAGAATCACTTTCATTGAAAGGGTTGCCAAGCTTCCAAAAAGCTACGAGTTTCCTGAAATCTCAGCAAACATTTTTTTCACCCAATCTTGATGATACTGGCAGGTAATGATCAGTATACCAATTCCACTTGGCTCACCAAATTTCGTTCTTCTAGGTTAAACCGTTCCTTTGCAGTAACCGTTTTCATGTTTACGTTTCACTCTGTTTTCTCCTATATGGATACATGTAGTTGGAAAGCTAAATCAAACATGGTTTGTGCTAGCTCTTTGAAACTTGGCACAATAATGTAGTTCCAAGTCTATCGATATGGTTGGTGTCTTATTGAAGTAGCCCCAAGCAGAGACTGACGAGAATCACTTCCATTGAAAGGGGTTGCCAAGCTTCCAAAAAACTATGAGTTTCCGGAATCCTCAGCAAACACTTTTTCACCCAATCATGATGATACTGGCAGGTAATGATCAGGACACCAATCCCACTTGGCTCACCAAATTTCGTTATTTCTAAGTTAAACCGTTCCTTTGCAGTAACCGTTTTCATGTTTAGGTTTCACTCTGTTTTCTCCTATATGGATACAAGTATTTGGAACTCAAAATCAACCACGGTTTGTGCTAGCTCTTGAAACTTGGCACAATAATGTAGTTCCAAGTTCTATCGCTATGGTTGGTGTCCTATTGACGTAGCCCCAAGCAGAGACTGACGAGAATCACTTTCATTGAAAGGGGATGCCAAGCTTCCAGAAAGCTACGAGTTTTCTGAAATCTCAGCAAACATTTTTTCACCCAATCTTGATGATACTGGCAGGTAATGATCAGTACACCAATTCCACCTTGGGTCACCAAATTTCGTTCTTCTAGGTTAAACTGTTCCTTTTCAGTAACCGTTTTCATGTTTACGTTTCACTCTGTTTTCTCCTATATGGATACATGTATTTGGAAACTCAAAATCAAGCACGGTTTGTGCTAGCTCTTTGAAATTTGGCACAATAATGTAGTTCCAAGTTCTATCGCTATGGTTGGTGTCCTATTGAAGTAGCCCCAAGCAGAGACTGAGGAGAATCACTTTCATTGAAAGGGGTTGCCAAGCTTCCAGAAAGCTACGAGTTTCCTGAAATCTCAGCAAACATTTTTTCACCCAATCTTGATGATACTGGCAGGTAATGATCAGTACACCAATTCCACTTGGCTCACCAAATTTCGTTCTTCTAGGTTAAACTGTTCCTTTTCAGTAACCGTTTTCATGTTTACGTTTCACTCTGTTTTCTCCTATATGGATACATGTAGTTGGAAATCTAAATCAAACACGGTTTGTGCTACCTCTTTGAAACTTGGCACAATAATGTAGTTCCAAGTTCTATCGCTATGGTTTGTGTCCTATTGCAGTAGCCCCAAGCAGAGACTGACGAGAATCACTTTCATTGAAAGGGGTTGCCAAGCTTCCAAAAAACTACGAGTTTCCTGAAATCTCAGCAAACATTTTTTTCACCCAATCTTGATGATACTGGCCTGTGATGATGAGTACACCAATCCCACTTGGCTCACCAAATTTCGTTCTTCTAGGTTAAACCGGTTCCTTTCCAGTAACCGTTTTAATGTTTAGGTTTCACTCTGTTTTCTCCTATATGGATACATGTATTTGGAACTCTCAATCAAACACGGTTTGTGCTAGCTCCTTGAAACTTGGCACAATAATGTAGTTCCAAGTTCTATCGCTATGGTTGGTGTCCTATTGACGTAGCCCCCAAGGAGAGACTGACGAGAATCACTTTCATTGAAAGGGTTGCCAAGCTTCCAAAAACCTACAAGTTTCCTGAAATCTCAGCAAACATTTTTTCACCCAATCTTGATGATACTGGCAGGTAATGATCAGTACACCAATCCACTTGGTTCACCAAATTTCGTTCTTCTAGGTTAAACCGTTCCTTTGCAGTAACCGTTTTCATGTTTATGTTTCACTCTGTTTTCTCCTATATGGATACATGTAGTTGGAACTCTAAATCCAAAAAGGTTTGTGCTAGCTCTTTGAACCTTGGCACAATAATGTAGTTCCAAGTTCTATCGATATGGTTGGTGTCCTATTGAAGTATCCCCAAGCAGAGACTGACGAGAATCACTTTCATTGAAAGGGGTTGCCAAGCTTCCAAAAAGCTACGAGTTTCCTGAAATCTCAGCAAACATTTTTTCCCATTCTGTGATTACTGGCAGGCAATGATCAGTACACCAATCCCACTTGGCACACCAAATTTCGTTCTTCTAGATTAAAACGTTAGTTTGCAGTAATCGTTTCCATGTTTAGGTTTCACTCTGTTTTCTCTATATGGATACATGTATTGGAACTCAAAATCAAGCACGGTTTGTGATAGCTCTTTGAAACTTGGCACAATAATGTAGTTCCAAGTTCTGTCGCTTTGGTTTGTGTCCTATTGAAGTAGCCCCAAGCAGAGACTGACGAGAATCACTTTCATTGAAAGGGGTTGCCAAGCTTCCAAAAAAACTACGAGTTTCCGGAAATCTCAGCAAACATTTTTTCACCCAATCTTGATGATACTGGCCTGTAATGATCAGTACACCAATCCCACTTGGCTCACCAAATTTCGATCTTCTAGGTTAAACCGTTCCTTTCCACTAACCGTTTTCATGTTTAGGTTTCACTCCTGTTTTTATCCTATATGGATACATGTAGTTGGAACTCTAAATCAAACACGATTTGCGCTAGCTTTTTGAAACTTGGCACAATAATGTAGTTCCAAGTTCTATCGAGATGGTTTGTGTCCTATTGAAGTAGCCCCAAGCAGAGACTGACGAGATTCACTTTCATTGAAAGGGGATGCCAAGCTTCCAGAAAGCTACGAGTTTCCTGAAATCTCAGCAAACATTTTTTCACCCAAACTTGATGATACTGGCAGGTAATGATCAGTACACCAAGCCCACTTGGCTCAACAAATTTGTTCTTCTAGATTAAACCGTTCGTTTGCAGTAATCGTTTTCATGTTTAGGTTTCACTCTGTTTTCTCCTATATGGATACATGTATTTGGAACTCAAAATCAAGCACGGTTTGTGCTAGCTCTTTGAAACTTGGCACAATAATGTAGTTCCAAGTTCTGTCGCTTTGGTTTGTGTCCAATTGAAGTAGCCCCAAGCAGAGACTGACGCGAATCACTTTCATTGAAAGGGGTTGCCAAGCTTCCAAAAAACTACGAGTTTCCTGAAATCTCAGCAAACATTTTTTCACCCAATCTTGATGATACTGGCCTGTAATGATCAGTACACCAATCCCACTTGGCTCACCAAATTTCGTTCTTCTAGGTTAAACCGTTCCTTTCCACTAACCGTTTTCATGTTTAGGTTCACTCTGTTTTCTCCTATATGGATACATGTAGTTGGAACTCTAAATCAAACACGGTTTGCGCTAGCTTTTTGAAACTTGGCACAATAATTTAGTTCCAAGTTCTATCGCTATGGTTTGTGTCCTATTGAAGTAGCCCCAAGCAGAGACTGACGAGAATCACTTTCATTGAAAGGGGTTGCCAAGCTTCCAAAAAACTACGAGTTTCCGGAAATCTCAGCAAACATTTTTTCACCCAATCTTGATGATACTGGCAGGTAATGATCAGTACACCAATCCCACTTGGCTCACCAAATTTCGTTCCTCTAGTTAAACCGTTCCTTTGCAGTAACCGTTTTCATGTTTAGGTTTCACTCTGTTTTCTGCTATATGCATACATGTATTTGGAACTCTAAATCAAACACGGTTTGTGCTAGCTCTTTGAAACTTGGCACAATAATGTAGTTCCAAGTTCTATCGATGTGGTTTGTGTCCTATTGAAGTAGCCCCAAGCAGAGACTGACGAGAATCACTTTCATTGAAAGGGGTTGCCAAGCTTCCAAAAGCTACGAGTTTCCTGAAATCTCAGCAAACATTTTTTCACCCAATCTTGATGATACTGGCAGGTAATGATCAGGACACCAATCCCACTTGGCTCACCAAATTTCGTTCTTCTAGGTTAAACCGTTCCTTTGCAGTAACCGTTTTCATGTTTACGTTTCACTCTGTTTTCTCCTATATGGATACATGTAGTTGGAAAGCTAAATCAAACACGGTTTGTGCTAGCTCTTTGAAACTTGGCACAATAATGTAGTTCCAAGTTCTATCGATATGGTTGGTGTACTATTGAAGTAGCCCCAAGCAGAGACTGACGAGAATCACTTTCATTGAAAGGGGTTGCCAAGCTTCCAAAAAGCTACGAGTTTCCGGAAACCTCAGCAAACACTATTTCACCCAATCATGATGATACTGGCAGGTAATGATCAGGACACCAATCCCACTTGGCTGACCAAATTTCGTTATTCTAAGTTAAACCGTTCCTTTGCAGTAACCGTTTTCATGTTTAGGTTTCACTCTGTTTTCTCCTATAAGGATACAAGTATTTGGAACTCAAAATCAAGCACGGTTTGTGCTAGCTCTTTGAAACTTGGCACAATAATGTAGTTCCAAGTTCTGTCGCTATGGTTGGTGTCCTATTGAAGTAACCCCAAGCAGAGACTGACGAGAATCACTTTCATTGAAAGGGTTGCCAAGCTTCCAAAAAGCTACGAGTTTCCGGAAATCTCAGCAAACATTTTTTCACCCAATCTTGATGATACTGGCAGGTAATGATCAGTACACCAATTCCACTTGGCTCACCAAATTTCGTTCTTCTAGGTTAAACCGTTCCTTTGCAGTAACCGTTTTCATGTTTACGTTTCACTCTGTTTTCTCCTATATGGATACATGTAGTTGGAACTCTAAATCAAACACGGTTTGTGCTAGCTCTTTGAAACTTGGTACAATATTGTAGTTCCCAGTTCTATCGATATGGTTGGTGTCCTATTGAAGTAGCCCCAAGCAGAGACTGACGAGAATCACTTTCATTGAAAGGGGTTGACAAGCTTCCAAAAAGCTACGAGTTTCCGGAAACCTCAACAAAAACTTTTTCACCCAATCATGATGATACTGGCAGGTAATGATCAGGACACCAATCCCATTTGGCTGACCAAATTTCGTTATTCTAAGTTAACCGTTCCTTTGCAGTAACCGTTTTCATGTATAGGTTTCACTCTGTTTTCTCCTATATGGATACAAGTATTTGGAACTCAAAATCAAGCACGGTTTGTGCTAGCTCTTTGAAACTTGGCACAATAATGTAGTTCCAAGTTGTATCGCTATGGTTGGTGTCCTATTGAAGTAACCCCAAGCAGAGACTGACGAGAATCACTTTCATTGAAAGGTTTTGCCAAGCTTCCAAAAAACTACGAGTTTCCGGAAATCTCAGCAAATATTTTTTCACCCAATCTTGATGATTCTGGCAGGTAATGATCAGGACACCAATCCCACTTGGCTCACCAAATTTCGTTCTTCTAGGTTAAACCGTTCCTTTGCAGTAACCGTTTTCATGTTTAGGTTTCACTCTGTTTTCTCCTATATGGATACATGTAGTTGGAACTCTAAATCAAACACGGTTTGTGCTAGCTCTTTGAAACGTGGCACAATAATGTTGTTCCAAGTTCTATCGCTATGGTTTGTGTCCTATTGCAGTAGCCCCAAGCAGAGACTGACGAGAATCACTTTCATTGAAAGTGGTTGCCAAGCTTCCTAAAAACTACGAGTTTCCTGAAATCTCAGCAAACATTTTTTCACCCAATCTTGATGATACTGGCCTGTGATGATGAGTACACCAATCCCACTTGGCTCACCAAATTTCGTTCTTCTAGGTTAAACCGTTCCTTTCCACTAACCGTTTTCATGTTTAGGTTTCACTCTGTTTTCTCCTATATGGATACATGTATTTGGAACTCTAAATCAAACACGGCTTGTGCTAGCTCTTTGAAACTTCTCACAATAATGTAGTTCTAAGTTCTATCACTATGGTTTGTGTCCTATTGAAGTAGCCCCAAGCAGAGACTGACGAGAATCACTTTCATTGAAAGGGGTTGCCAAGCTTCTAAAAAACTACGAGTTTCCGGAAATCTCAGCAAACATTTTTTCACCCAATCTAGATGATACTTGCAGGTAATGATCAGAACACCAATCCCACTTGGCTCACCAAATTTCGTTCTTCTAGTTTAAACCGTTCGTTTGCAGTAACCGTTTTCATGTTTAGGTTTCACTCTGTTTTCTCCTATATGGATAAATGTATTTGGAACTCAAAACCAAGCAAGGTTTGTGCTAGCTCTTTGAAACTTGGCACAATAATGTAGTTCCAATTTCTATCGCTATGGTTTGTATCCTATTGAAGTAGCCCCAAGCAGAGACTGACGAGAATCACTTTCATTGAAAGGGGTTGCCAAGCTTCCAAAAAACTATGAGTTTTCGGAAATCTCAGCAAACATTTTTTCACCCAATCTTGATGATACTTGCAGGTAATGATCAGGACACCAATCCCACTTGGCTCACCAAATTTCGTTCTTCTAGATTAAACCGTTCGTTTGCAGTAACCGTTTTCATGTTTAGGTTTCACTCTGTTTTCTCCTATTTGGATAAATGTATTTGGAACTCAAAACAAAGCACGGTTTGTGCTAGCTCTTTGAAACGTGGCACAATAATGTAGTTACAAGTTCTATCGCTATGGTTTGTGTCCTATTGAAGTAGCCCCAAGCAGAGACTGACGAGAATCACTTTCATTGAAAGGGTTGCCAAGCTTCCAAAAATCTAAGAGTTTCCTGAAAACTCAGCAAACATTTTTTCACCCAATCTTGATGATACTGGCAGGTAATGATCAGTACACCAATCCCACTTGGCTCACCAAATTTCGTTCTTCTAGGTAAAATCGTTCCTTTGCAGTAACCGTTTTCATGTTTAGGTTTCACTCTGTTTTCTCCTATATGGATACATGTACTTGGAACTCAATATCAAGCACGGTTTGTGCTAGCTCTTTGAATCTTGGCACAATAATGTAGTTCCAAGTTCTATCGCTATGGTTTGTGTCCTATTGAAGTAGCCCCAAGCAGAGACTGACGAGAATCACTTTCATTGAAAGGGTTGCCAAGCTTCCAAAAAGCAACGAGTTTCCTGAAATCTCAGCAAACATTTTTTCACCCAATCTGGATGATATTGGCAGGTAATGATCAGTACACCAATCCCACTTGGCTCACCAAATTTCGTTCTTCTAGGTTAAACCGTTCCTTTGCAGTAACCGTTTGCATGTTTAGGTATCACTCTGTTTTCTCCTATATGGATACATGTATTTGGAACTCAAAATCAAGCACGGTTTTTGCTAGCTCTTTGAAACTTGGCACAATAATGTAGTTCCAAGTTCTATCGCTATGGTTTGTGTCCTATTGAAGTAGCCCCAAGCAGAGACTTAAGAGAATCACTTTCATTGAAAAGGGTTGCCAAGCTTCCAAAAAACTACGAGTTTCCGGAAATCTCAGCAAACATTTTTTCACTCAATCTTGATGATACTGGCAGGTAATGATCAGTACACCAATCCCACTTGGCTCACCAAATTTCATTTTTTTAGGTTAAACCGTTCCTTTGCATTAACCGTTTTCAAGTTTAGGTTTCACTCTGTTTTCTCCTATATGGATACATGTATTTGGAACTCAAAATCAAGCACGGTTTGTGCTAGCTCTTTGAAACTTGGCACAATAATGTAGTTCCAAGTTCTATCGCTATGGTTTGTGTCCCATTGAAGTAGCCCCAAGCAGAGACTGACGAGAATCACTTCCATTTAAAGGGGTTGCCAAGCTTCCTAAAAACTACGAGTTTCCTGAAATCTCAGCAAACATTTTTTCACCCAGTCTGGATGATACTGGCAGGTAATGATCAGTACACCAATCCCACTTGGCTCACCAAATTTTGTTCTTCTAGGTTAAACCGTTCCTTTGCAGTAACCGTTTTCATGTTTAGGTTTCACTCTGTTTTCTCCTATATGGATACATGCATTTGGAACTCAATATCAAGCACAGTTTGTGCTAGCTCTTTGAAACTTGGCACAATAATGTAGTTCCAAGTTCTATCGCTATGGTTTGTGTCCTACTGAAGTAGCCCCAAGCAGAGACTGACGAGAATCACTTTCATTGAAAGGGTTGCCAAGCTTCCAAAAAGCAACGAGTTTCCTGAAATCTCAGCAAACATTTTTTCACCCAATCTGGATGATATTGGCAGGTAATGATCAGTACACCAATCCCACTTGGCTCACCAAATTTCGTTCTTCTAGGTTAAACCGTTCCTTTGCAGTAACAGTTTTCATGTTTAGGTTTCACTCTGTTTTCTCCTTTATGGATACATGTATTTGGAACTCAATATCAAGCACGGTTTGTGCTAGCTCTTTGAAACGTGGAACAATAATGTAGTTCCAATTTCTATCGCTATGGTTTGTATCCTATTGAAGTAGCCCCAAGCAGAGACTGACGAGAATCACTTTCATTGAAAGGGGTTGCCAAGCTTCCAAAAAAACTACGAGTTTCCGGAAATCTCAGCAAACATTTTTTCACCCAGTCTTGATGATACTTGCAGGTAATGATCAGGACACCAATCCCACTTGGCTCACCAAATTTCGTTCTTCTAGATTAAACCGTTCGTTTGCAGTAACCGTTTTCATGTTTAGGTTTCACTCTGTTTTCTCCTATATGGATAAATGTATTTGGAACTCAAAAGCAAGCACGGTTCGTGCTAGCTCTTTGAAACGTGGCACAATAATGTAGTTCCAAGTTCTATCGCTATGGTTTGTATCCAATTGAAGTAGCCCCAAGCAGAGACTGACGAGAATCACTTTCATTGAAAGGGGTTGCCAAGCTTCCAAAATGCTACGAGTTTCCTGAAATCTCAGCAAACATTTTTTCACCCAATCGTGATGATACTGGCAGGTAACGATGCGTACACCAATCCCACTTGGCTCACCAAATTTCGTTCTTCTAGGTTAAACCGTTCCTTTGCAGTAACGTTTTCATGTTTAGGTTTCACTCTGTTTTCTCCTATATGGATACATGTATTTGGAACTCTAAATCAAACACGGTTTGTGCTAGCTCTTTGAAACTTGGCACAATAATGTAGTTCCAAGTTCTATCGCTATGGTTTGTGTCCTATTGAAGTAGCCCCAAGCAGAGACTGACGAGAATCACTTTCATTGAAAGGGTTGCAAAGCTTCGAAAAAGCTACGAGTTTCCTGAAATCTCAGCAAACATTTTTTCACCCAATCTTGATGATATTTGCAGGTAATGATCAGTACACCAATCCCACTTGGCTCACCAAATTTCGTTCTTCTAGATTAAACTGTACCTTTGCAGTAACCGTTTTCATGTTTAGGATTCACTCTGTTTTCTCCTATATGGATACATGTATTTGGAACTCAAAATCAAGCACGGTTTGTGCTAGCTCTTTGAAACTTGGCACAATAATGTAGTTCCAAGTTCTATCGCTATGGTTTGTGTCCTATTGAAGTAGCCCCAAGCAGAGACTGACGAGAATCACTTTCATTGAAAGGGGTTGCCAAGCTTCCAAAAAACTATGAGTTTTCGGAAATCTCAGCAAACATTTTTTCACCCAATCTTGATGATACTTGCAGGTAATGATCAGGACACCAATCCCACTTGGCTCACCAAATTTCGTTCTTGTAGATTAAACCGTTCGTTTGCAGTAACCGTTTTCATGTTTAGGTTTCACTCTGTTTTCTCCTATTTGGATAAATGTATTTGGAACTCAAAACAAAGCACGGTTTGTGCTAGCTCTTTGAAACGTGGCACAATAATGTAGTTACAAGTTCTATCGCTATGGTTTGTGTCCTATTGAAGTAGCCCCAAGCAGAGACTGACGAGAATCACTTTCATTGAAAGGGTTGCCAAGCTTCCAAAAATCTAAGAGTTTCCTGAAAACTCAGCAAACATTTTTTCACCCAATCTTGATGATACTGGCAGGTAATGATCAGTACACCAATCCCACTTGGCTCACCAAATTTCGTTCTTCTAGGTAAAATCGTTCCTTTGCAGTAACCGTTTTCATGTTTAGGTTTCACTCTGTTTTCTCCTATATGGATACATGTATTTGGAACTCAATATCAAGCACGGTTTGTGCTAGCTCTTTGAATCTTGGCACAATAATGTAGTTCCAAGTTCTATCGCTATGGTTTGTGTCCTATTGAAGTAGCCCCAAGCAGAGACTGACGAGAATCACTTTCATTGAAAGGGTTGCCAAGCTTCCAAAAAGCAACGAGTTTCCTGAAATCTCAGCAAACATTTTTTCACCCAATCTGGATGATATTGGCAGGTAATGATCAGTACACCAATCCCACTTGGCTCACCAAATTTCGTTCTTCTAGGTTAAACCGTTCCTTTGCAGTAACCGTTTTCATGTTTAGGTATCACTCTGTTTTCTCCTATATGGATACATGTATTTGGAACTCAAAATCAAGCACGGTTTTTGCTAGCTCTTTGAAACTTGGCACAATAATGTAGTTCCAAGTTCTATCGCTATGGTTTGTGTCCTATTGAAGTAGCCCCAAGCAGAGACTTAAGAGAATCACTTTCATTGAAAAGGGTTGCCAAGCTTCCAAAAAACTACGAGTTTCCGGAAATCTCAGCAAACATTTTTTCACTCAATCTTGATGATACTGGCAGGTAATGATCAGTACACCAATCCCACTTGGCTCACCAAATTTCATTTTTTTAGGTTAAACCGTTCCTTTGCATTAACCGTTTTCAAGTTTAGGTTTCACTCTGTTTTCTCCTATATGGATACATGTATTTGGAACTCAAAATCAAGCACGGTTTGTGCTAGCTCTTTGAAACTTGGCACAATAATGTAGTTCCAAGTTCTATCGCTATGGTTTGTGTCCCATTGAAGTAGCCCCAAGCAGAGACTGACGAGAATCACTTCCATTTAAAGGGGTTGCCAAGCTTCCTAAAAACTACGAGTTTCCTGAAATCTCAGCAAACATTTTTTCACCCAATCTTGATGATACTGGCAGGTAATGATCAGTACACCAATCCCACTTGGCTCACTAAATTTCGTTCTTCTAGGTTAAACCGTTCCTTTGCAGTAACCGTTTTCATGTTTAGGTTTCACTCTGTTTTCTCCTATATGGATACATGCATTTGGAACTCAATATCAAGCACAGTTTGTGCTAGCTCTTTGAAACTTGGCACAATAATGTAGTTCCAAGTTCTATCGCTATGGTTTGTGTCCTACTGAAGTAGCCCCAAGCAGAGACTGACGAGAATCACTTTCATTGAAAGGGTTGCCAAGCTTCCAAAAAGCAACGAGTTTCCAGAAATCTCAGCAAACATTTTTTCACCCAATCTGGATGATATTGGCAGGTAATGATCAGTACACCAATCCCACTTGGCTCACCAAATTTCGTTCTTCTAGGTTAAACCGTTCCTTTGCAGTAACAGTTTTCATGTTTAGGTTTCACTCTGTTTTCTCCTTTATGGATACATGTATTTGGAACTCAATATCAAGCACGGTTTGTGCTAGCTCTTTGAAACGTGGAACAATAATGTAGTTCCAATTTCTATCGCTATGGTTTGTATCCTATTGAAGTAGCCCCAAGCAGAGACTGACGAGAATCACTTTCATTGAAAGGGGTTGCCAAGCTTCCAAAAAAACTACGAGTTTCCGGAAATCTCAGCAAACATTTTTTCACCCAGTCTTGATGATACTTGCAGGTAATGATCAGGACACCAATCCCACTTGGCTCACCAAATTTCGTTCTTCTAGATTAAACCGTTCGTTTGCAGTAACCGTTTTCATGTTTAGGTTTCACTCTGTTTTCTCCTATATGGATAAATGTATTTGGAACTCAAAAGCAAGCACGGTTCGTGCTAGCTCTTTGAAACGTGGCACAATAATGTAGTTCCAAGTTCTATCGCTATGGTTTGTATCCTATTGAAGTAGCCCCAAGCAGAGACTGACGAGAATCACTTTCATTGAAAGGGGTTGCCAAGCTTCCAAAAAGCTACGAGTTTCCTGAAATCTCAGCAAACATTTTTTCACCCAATCGTGATGATACTGGCAGGTAATGATGCGTACACCAATCCCACTTGGCTCACCAAATTTCGTTCTTCTAGGTTAAACCGTTCCTTTGCAGTAACGTTTTCATGTTTAGGTTTCACCACTCTGTTTTCTCCTATATGGATACATGTATTTGGAACTCTAAATCAAACACGGTTTGTGCTAGCTCTTTGAAACTTGGCACAATAATGTAGTTCCAAGTTCTATCGCTATGGTTTGTGTCCTATTGAAGTAGCCCCAAGCAGAGACTGACGAGAATCACTTTCATTGAAAGGGTTGCAAAGCTTCTAAAAAGCTACGAGTTTCCTGAAATCTCAGCAAACATTTTTTCACCCAATCTTGATGATATTGGCAGGTAATGATCAGTACACCAATCCCACTTGGCTCACCAAATTTCGTTCTTCTAGATTAAACTGGACCTTTGCAGTAACCGTTTTCATGTTTAGGATTCACTCTGTTTTCTCCTATATGGATACATGTATTTGGAACTCAAAATCAAGCACGGTTTGTGCTAGCTCTTTGAAACTTGGCACAATAATGTAGTTCCAAGTTCTATCGCTATGGTTTGTGTCCTATTGAAGTAGCCCCAAGCAGAGACTTAAGAGAATCACTTTCATTGAAAGGGGTTGCCAAGCTTCCAAAAAACTATGAGTTTTCGGAAATCTCAGCAAACATTTTTTCACCCAATCTTGATGATACTTGCAGGTAATGATCAGGACACCAATCCCACTTGGCTCACCAAATTTCGTTCTTCTAGATTAAACCGTTCGTTTGCAGTAACCGTTTTCATGTTTAGGTTTCACTCTGTTTTCTCCTATTTGGATAAATGTATTTGGAACTCAAAACAAAGCACGGTTTGTGCTAGCTCTTTGAAACGTGGCACAATAATGTAGTTACAAGTTCTATCGCTATGGTTTGTGTCCTATTGAAGTAGCCCCAAGCAGAGACTGACGAGAATCACTTTCATTGAAAGGGTTGCCAAGCTTCCAAAAATCTAAGAGTTTCCTGAAAACTCAGCAAACATTTTTTCACCCAATCTTGATGATACTGGCAGGTAATGATCAGTACACCAATCCCACTTGGCTCACCAAATTTCGTTCTTCTAGGTAAAATCGTTCCTTTGCAGTAACCGTTTTCATGTTTAGGTTTCACTCTGTTTTCTCCTATATGGATACATGTATTTGGAACTCAATATCAAGCACGGTTTGTGCTAGCTCTTTGAATCTTGGCACAATAATGTAGTTCCAAGTTCTATCGCTATGGTTTGTGTCCTATTGAAGTAGCCCCAAGCAGAGACTGACGAGAATCACTTTCATTGAATGGGTTGCCAAGCTTCCAAAAAGCAACGAGTTTCCTGAAATCTCAGCAAACATTTTTTCACCCAATCTGGATGATATTGGCAGGTAATGATCAGTACACCAATCCCACTTGGCTCACCAAATTTCGTTCTTCTAGGTTAAACCGTTCCTTTGCAGTAACCGTTTTCATGTTTAGGTATCACTCTGTTTTCTCCTATATGGATACATGTATTTGGAACTCAAAATCAAGCACGGTTTTTGCTAGCTCTTTGAAACTTGGCACAATAATGTAGTTCCAAGTTCTATCGCTATGGTTTGTGTCCTATTGAAGTAGCCCCAAGCAGAGACTTAAGAGAATCACTTTCATTGAAAAGGGTTGCCAAGCTTCCAAAAAACTACGAGTTTCCGGAAATCTCAGCAAACATTTTTTCACTCAATCTTGATGATACTGGCAGGTAATGATCAGTACACCAATCCCACTTGGCTCACCAAATTTCATTTTTTTAGGTTAAACCGTTCCTTTGCATTAACCGTTTTCAAGTTTAGGTTTCACTCTGTTTTCTCCTATATGGATACATGTATTTGGAACTCAAAATCAAGCACGGTTTGTGCTAGCTCTTTGAAACTTGGCACAATAATGTAGTTCCAAGTTCTATCGCTATGGTTTGTGTCCCATTGAAGTAGCCCCAAGCAGAGACTGACGAGAATCACTTCCATTTAAAGGGGTTGCCAAGCTTCCTAAAAACTACGAGTTTCCTGAAATCTCAGCAAACATTTTTTCACCCAATCTTGATGATACTGGCAGGTAATGATCAGTACACCAATCCCACTTGGCTCACCAAATTTCGTTCTTCTAGGTTAAACCGTTCCTTTGCAGTAACCGTTTTCATGTTTAGGTTTCACTCTGTTTTCTCCTATATGGATACATGCATTTGGAACTCAATATCAAGCACAGTTTGTGCTAGCTCTTTGAAACTTGGCACAATAATGTAGTTCCAAGTTCTATCGCTATGGTTTGTGTCCTACTGAAGTAGCCCCAAGCAGAGACTGACGAGAATCACTTTCATTGAAAGGGTTGCCAAGCTTCCAAAAAGCAACGAGTTTCCTGAAATCTCAGCAAACATTTTTTCACCCAATCTGGATGATATTGGCAGGTAATGATCAGTACACCAATCCCACTTGGCTCACCAAATTTCGTTCTTCTAGGTTAAACCGTTCCTTTGCAGTAACAGTTTTCATGTTTAGGTTTCACTCTGTTTTCTCCTTTATGGATACATGTATTTGGAACTCAATATCAAGCACGGTTTGTGCTAGCTCTTTGAAACGTGGAACAATAATGTAGTTCCAATTTCTATCGCTATGGTTTGTATCCTATTGAAGTAGCCCCAAGCAGAGACTGACGAGAATCACTTTCATTGAAAGGGGTTGCCAAGCTTCCAAAAAAACTACGAGTTTCCGGAAATCTCAGCAAACATTTTTTCACCCAGTCTTGATGATACTTGCAGGTAATGATCAGGACACCAATCCCACTTGGCTCACCAAATTTCGTTCTTCTAGATTAAACCGTTCGTTTGCAGTAACCGTTTTCATGTTTAGGTTTCACTCTGTTTTCTCCTATATGGATAAATGTATTTGGAACTCAAAAGCAAGCACGGTTCGTGCTAGCTCTTTGAAACGTGGCACAATAATGTAGTTCCAAGTTCTATCGCTATGGTTTGTATCCTATTGAAGTAGCCCCAAGCAGAGACTGACGAGAATCACTTTCATTGAAAGGGGTTGCCAAGCTTCCAAAAAGCTACGAGTTTCCTGAAATCTCAGCAAACATTTTTTCACCCAATCGTGATGATACTGGCAGGTAATGATGCGTACACCAATCCCACTTGGCTCACCAAATTTCGTTCTTCTAGGTTAAACCGTTCCTTTGCAGTAACGTTTTCATGTTTAGGTTTCACTCTGTTTTCTCCTATATGGATACATGTATTTGGAACTCTAAATCAAACACGGTTTGTGCTAGCTCTTTGAAACTTGGCACAATAATGTAGTTCCAAGTTCTATCGCTATGGTTTGTGTCCTATTGAAGTAGCCCCAAGCAGAGACTGACGAGAATCACTTTCATTGAAAGGGTTGCAAAGCTTCTAAAAAGCTACGAGTTTCCTGAAATCTCAGCAAACATTTTTTCACCCAATCTTGATGATATTGGCAGGTAATGATCAGTACACCAATCCCACTTGGCTCACCAAATTTCGTTCTTCTAGATTAAACTGGACCTTTGCAGTAACCGTTTTCATGTTTAGGATTCACTCTGTTTTCTCCTATATGGATACATGTATTTGGAACTCAAAATCAAGCACGGTTTGTGCTAGCTCTTTGAAACTTGGCACAATAATGTAGTTCCAAGTTCTATCGCTATGGTTTGTGTCCTATTGAAGTAGCCCCAAGCAGAGACTTAAGAGAATCACTTTCATTGAAAGGGGTTGCCAAGCTTCCAAAAAACTATGAGTTTTCGGAAATCTCAGCAAACATTTTTTCACCCAATCTTGATGATACTTGCAGGTAATGATCAGGACACCAATCCCACTTGGCTCACCAAATTTCGTTCTTCTAGATTAAACCGTTCGTTTGCAGTAACCGTTTTCATGTTTAGGTTTCACTCTGTTTTCTCCTATTTGGATAAATGTATTTGGAACTCAAAACAAAGCACGGTTTGTGCTAGCTCTTTGAAACGTGGCACAATAATGTAGTTACAAGTTCTATCGCTATGGTTTGTGTCCTATTGAAGTAGCCCCAAGCAGAGACTGACGAGAATCACTTTCATTGAAAGGGTTGCCAAGCTTCCAAAAATCTAAGAGTTTCCTGAAAACTCAGCAAACATTTTTTCACCCAATCTTGATGATACTGGCAGGTAATGATCAGTACACCAATCCCACTTGGCTCACCAAATTTCGTTCTTCTAGGTAAAATCGTTCCTTTGCAGTAACCGTTTTCATGTTTAGGTTTCACTCTGTTTTCTCCTATATGGATACATGTATTTGGAACTCAATATCAAGCACGGTTTGTGCTAGCTCTTTGAATCTTGGCACAATAATGTAGTTCCAAGTTCTATCGCTATGGTTTGTGTCCTATTGAAGTAGCCCCAAGCAGAGACTGACGAGAATCACTTTCATTGAAAGGGTTGCCAAGCTTCCAAAAAGCACGAGTTTCCTGAAATCTCAGCAAACATTTTTTCACCCAATCTGGATGATATTGGCAGGTAATGATCAGTACACCAATCCCACTTGGCTCACCAAATTTCGTTCTTCTAGGTTAAACCGTTCCTTTGCAGTAACCGTTTTCATGTTTAGGTATCACTCTGTTTTCTCCTATATGGATACATGTATTTGGAACTCAAAATCAAGCACGGTTTTTGCTAGCTCTTTGAAACTTGGCACAATAATGTAGTTCCAAGTTCTATCGCTATGGTTTGTGTAATATTGAAGTAGCCCCAAGCAGAGACTGACGAGAATCACTTTCATTGAAAAGGGTTGCCAAGCTTCCAAAAAACTACGAGTTTCCGGAAATCTCAGCAAACATTTTTTCACTCAATCTTGATGATACTGGCAGGTAATGATCAGTACACCAATCCCACTTGGCTCACCAAATTTCATTTTTTTAGGTTAAACCGATCCTTGGCATTAACCGTTTTCAAGTTTAGGTTTCACTCTGTTTTCTCCTATATGGATACATGTATTTGGAACTCAAAATCAAGCACGGTTTGTGCTAGCTCTTTGAAACTTGGCACAATAATGTAGTTCCAAGTTCTATCGCTATGGTTTGTGTTCCCATTGAAGTAGCCCCAAGCAGAGACTGACGAGAATCACTTCCATTTAAAGGGGTTGCCAAGCTTCCTAAAAACTACGAGTTTCCTGAAATCTCAGCAAACATTTTTTCACCCAATCTTGATGATACTGGCAGGTAATGATCAGTACACCAATCCCACTTGGCTCACCAAATTTCGTTCTTCTAGGTTAAACCGTTCCTTTGCAGTAACCGTTTTCATGTTTAGGTTTCACTCTGTTTTCTCCTATATGGATACATGCATTTGGAACTCAATATCAAGCACAGTTTGTGCTAGCTCTTTGAAACTTGGCACAATAATGTAGTTCCAAGTTCTATCGCTATGGTTTGTGTCCTACTGAAGTAGCCCCAAGCAGAGACTGACGAGAATCACTTTCATTGAAAGGGTTGCCAAGCTTCCAAAAAGCAACGAGTTTCCTGAAATCTCAGCAAACATTTTTTCACCCAATCTGGATGATATTGGCAGGTAATGATCAGTACACCAATCCCACTTGGCTCACCAAATTTCGTTCTTCTAGGTTAAACCGTTCCTTTGCAGTAACAGTTTTCATGTTTAGGTTTCACTCTGTTTTCTCCTTTATGGATACATGTATTTGGAACTCAATATCAAGCACGGTTTGTGCTAGCTCTTTGAAACGTGGAACAATAATGTAGTTCCATTTTCTATCGCTATGGTTTGTATCCTATTGAAGTAGCCCCAAGCAGAGACTGACGAGAATCACTTTCATTGAAAGGGGTTGCCAAACTTCCAAAAAAACTACGAGTTTCCGGAAATCTCAGCAAACATTTTTTCACCCAGTCTTGATGATACTTGCAGGTAATGATCAGGACACCAATCCCACTTGCTCACCAAATTTCGTTCTTCTAGATTAAACCGTTCGTTTGCAGTAACCGTTTTCATGTTTAGGTTTCACTCTGTTTTCTCCTATATGGATAAATGTATTTGGAACTCAAAAGCAACCACGGTTCGTGCTAGCTCTTTGAAACGTGGCACAATAATGTAGTTCCAAGTTCTATCGCTATGGTTTGTGTCCTATTGAAGTAGCCCCAAGCAGAGACTTAAGAGAATCACTTTCATTGAAAGGGGTTGCCAAGCTTCCAAAAAACTACGAGTTTCCTGAAATCTCAGCAAACATTTTTTCACCCAATCTTGATGATACTGGCAGGTAATGATCAGTATACTAATCCCACTTGGCTCACCAAATTTCGTTCTTCTAGGTTAAACCGTTCCTTTGCAGTAACCGTTTTCATGTTTAGGTTTCACTCTGTTTTCTCCTATATGGATACATGTAGTTGAAACTCTAAATCAAACACGGCTTGTGCTAGCTCTTTGAAACTTGGGACAATAATGTAGTTCCAAGTTCTATCGCTATGGTTTTGTTCCTATTGAAGTAGCCCCAAGCAGAGACTGACGAGAATCACTTTCATTGAAAGGGTTGCAAAGCTTCTAAAAAGCTACGAGTTTCCTGAAATCTCAGCAAACATTTTTTCACCCAAACTTGATGATACTGGCAGGTCATGATGAGTGCACCAATCCCACTTGGCTCACCAAATTTCGTTCTTCTAGGTTAAACCGTTCCTTTGCAGTAACCGTTTTCATGTTTAGGTTTCACTCTGTTTTCTCCTATATGGATACATGTATTTGGAACTCAAATCAAGCACGGTTTTTGCTAGCTCTTTGAAACTTGGCACAATAATGTAGTTCCAAGTTCTATCGCTATGGTTTGTGTCCTATTGAAGTAGCCCCAAGCAGAGACTTAAGAGAATCACTTTCATTGAAAAGGGTTGCCAAGCTTCCAAAAAACTACGAGTTTCCGGAAATCTCAGCAAACATTTTTCACTCAATCTTGATGATACTGGCAGGTAATGATCAGTACACCAATCCCACTTGGCTCACCAAATTTCATTTTTTTAGGTTAAACCGTTCCTTTGCATTAACCGTTTTCAAGTTTAGGTTTCACTCTGTTTTCTCCTATATGGATACATGTATTTGGAACTCAAAATCAAGCACGGTTTGTGCTAGCTCTTTGAAACTTGGCACAATAATGTAGTTCCAAGTTCTATCGCTATGGTTTGTGTCCCATTGAAGTAGCCCCAAGCAGAGACTGACGAGAATCACTTCCATTTAAAGGGGTTGCCAAGCTTCCTAAAAACTACGAGTTTCCGGAAATCTCAGCAAACATTTTTTCACCCAATCTTGATGATACTGGCAGGTAATGATCAGTACACCAATCCCACTTGGCTCACCAAATTTCGTTCTTCTAGGTTAAACCGTTCCTTTGCAGTAACCGTTTTCATGTTTAGGTTTCACTCTGTTTTCTCCTATATGGATACATGCATTTGGAACTCAATATCAAGCACAGTTTGTGCTAGCTCTTTGAAACTTGGCACAATAATGTAGTTCCAAGTTCTATCGCTATGGTTTGTGTCCTACTGAAGTAGCCCCAAGCAGAGACTGACGAGAATCACTTTCATTGAAAGGGTTGCCAAGCTTCCAAAAAGCAACGAGTTTCCTGAAATCTCAGCAAACATTTTTTCACCCAATCTGGATGATATTGGCAGGTAATGAACAGTACACCAATCCCACTTGGCTCACCAAATTTCGTTCTTCTAGGTTAAACCGTTCCTTTGCAGTAACAGTTTTCATGTTTAGGTTTCACTCTGTTTTCTCCTTTATGGATACATGTATTTGGAACTCAATATCAAGCACGGTTTGTGCTAGCTCTTTGAAACGTGGAACAATAATGTAGTTCCAATTTCTATCGCTATGGTTTGTATCCTATTGAAGTAGCCCCAAGCAGAGACTGACGAGAATCACTTTCATTGAAAGGGGTTGCCAAGCTTCCAAAAAAACTACGAGTTTCCGGAAATCTCAGCAAACATTTTTTCACCCAGTCTTGATGATACTTGCAGGTAATGATCAGGACACCAATCCCACTTGGCTCACCAAATTTCGTTCTTCTAGTTTAAACCGTTCGTTTGCAGTAACCGTTTTCATGTTTAGGTTTCACTCTGTTTTCTCCTATATGGATAAATGTATTTGGAACTCAAAAGCAAGCACGGTTCGTGCTAGCTCTTTGAAACGTGGCACAATAATGTAGTTCCAAGTTCTATCGCTATGGTTTGTATCCTATTGAAGTAGCCCCAAGCAGAGACTGACGAGAATCACTTTCATTGAAAGGGGTTGCCAAGCTTCCAAAAAGCTACGAGTTTCCTGAAATCTCAGCAAACATTTTTTCACCCAATCGTGATGATACTGGCAGGTAATGATGCGTACACCAATCCCACTTGGCTCACCAAATTTCGTTCTTCTAGGTTAAACCGTTCCTTTGCAGTAACGTTTTCATGTTTAGGTTTCACTCTGTTTTCTCCTATATGGATACATGTATTTGGAACTCTAAATCAAACACGGTTTGTGCTAGCTCTTTGAAACTTGGCACAATAATGTAGTTCCAAGTTCTATCGCTATGGTTTGTGTCCTATTGAAGTAGCCCCAAGCAGAGACTGACGAGAATCACTTTCATTGAAAGGTTGCAAAGCTTCTAAAAAGCTACGAGTTTCCTGAAATCTCAGCAAACATTTTTTCACCCAATCTTGATGATATTGGCAGGTAATGATCAGTACACCAATCCCACTTGGCTCACCAAATTTCGTTCTTCTAGATTAAACTGTACCTTTGCAGTAACCGTTTTCATGTTTAGGATTCACTCTGTTTTCTCCTATATGGATACATGTATTTGGAACTCAAAATCAAGCACGGTTTGTGCTAGCTCTTTGAAACTTGCACAATAATGTAGTTCCAAGTTCTATCGCTATGGTTTGTGTCCTATTGAAGTAGCCCCAAGCAGAGACTTAAGAGAATCACTTTCATTGAAAGGGGTGCCAAGCTTCCAAAAAACTATGAGTTTTCGGAAATCTCAGCAAACATTTTTTCACCCAATCTTTGATGATACTTGCAGGTAATGATCAGGACACCAATCCCACTTGGCTCACCAAATTTCGTTCTTCTAGATTAAACCGTTCGTTTGCAGTAACCGTTTTCATGTTTAGGTTTCACTCTGTTTTCTCCTATTTGGATAAATGTATTTGGAACTCAAAACAAAGCACGGTTTGTGCTAGCTCTTTGAAACGTGGCACAATAATGTAGTTACAAGTTCTATCGCTATGGTTTGTGTCCTATTGAAGTAGCCCCAAGCAGAGACTGACGAGAATCACTTTCATTGAAAGGGTTGCCAAGCTTCCAAAAATCTAAGAGTTTCCTGAAAACTCAGCAAACATTTTTTCACCCAATCTTGATGATACTGGCAGGTAATGATCAGTACACCAATCCCACTTGGCTCACCAAATTTCGTTCTTCTAGGTAAAATCGTTCCTTTGCAGTAACCGTTTTCATGTTTAGGTTTCACTCTGTTTTCTCCTATATGGATACATGTATTTGGAACTCAATATCAAGCACGGTTTGTGCTAGCTCTTTGAATCTTGGCACAATAATGTAGTTCCAAGTTCTATCGCTATGGTTTGTGTCCTATTGAAGTAGCCCCAAGCAGAGACTGACGAGAATCACTTTCATTGAAAGGGTTGCCAAGCTTCCAAAAAGCAACGAGTTTCCTGAAATCTCAGCAAACATTTTTTCACCCAATCTGGATGATATTGGCAGGTAATGATCAGTACACCAATCCCACTTGGCTCACCAAATTTCGTTCTTCTAGGTTAAACCGTTCCTTTGCAGTAACCGTTTTCATGTTTAGGTATCACTCTGTTTTCTCCTATATGGATACATGTATTTGGAACTCAAAATCAAGCACGGTTTTTGCTAGCTCTTTGAAACTTGGCACAATAATGTAGTTCCAAGTTCTATCGCTATGGTTTGTGTAATATTGAAGTAGCCCCAAGCAGAGACTGACGAGAATCACTTTCATTGAAAAGGGTTGCCAAGCTTCCAAAAAACTACGAGTTTCCGGAAATCTCAGCAAACATTTTTTCACTCAATCTTGATGATACTGGCAGGTAATGATCAGTACACCAATCCCACTTGGCTCACCAAATTTCATTTTTTTAGGTTAAACCGATCCTTGGCATTAACCGTTTTCAAGTTTAGGTTTCACTCTGTTTTCTCCTATATGGATACATGTATTTGGAACTCAAAATCAAGCACGGTTTGTGCTAGCTCTTTGAAACTTGGCACAATAATGTAGTTCCAAGTTCTATCGCTATGGTTTGTGTCCCATTGAAGTAGCCCCAAGCAGAGACTGACGAGAATCACTTCCATTTAAAGGGGTTGCCAAGCTTCCTAAAAACTACGAGTTTCCTGAAATCTCAGCAAACATTTTTTCACCCAATCTTGATGATACTGGCAGGTAATGATCAGTACACCAATCCCACTTGGCTCACCAAATTTCGTTCTTCTAGGTTAAACCGTTCCTTTGCAGTAACCGTTTTCATGTTTAGGTTTCACTCTGTTTTCTCCTATATGGATACATGCATTTGGAACTCAATATCAAGCACAGTTTGTGCTAGCTCTTTGAAACTTGGCACAATAATGTAGTTCCAAGTTCTATCGCTATGGTTTGTGTCCTACTGAAGTAGCCCCAAGCAGAGACTGACGAGAATCACTTTCATTGAAAGGGTTGCCAAGCTTCCAAAAAGCAACGAGTTTCCTGAAATCTCAGCAAACATTTTTTCACCCAATCTGGATGATATTGGCAGGTAATGATCAGTACACCAATCCCACTTGGCTCACCAAATTTCGTTCTTCTAGGTTAAACCGTTCCTTTGCAGTAACAGTTTTCATGTTTAGGTTTCACTCTGTTTTCTCCTTTATGGATACATGTATTTGGAACTCAATATCAAGCACGGTTTGTGCTAGCTCTTTGAAACGTGGAACAATAATGTAGTTCCATTTTCTATCGCTATGGTTTGTATCCTATTGAAGTAGCCCCAAGCAGAGACTGACGAGAATCACTTTCATTGAAAGGGGTTGCCAAACTTCCAAAAAAACTACGAGTTTCCGGAAATCTCAGCAAACATTTTTTCACCCAGTCTTGATGATACTTGCAGGTAATGATCAGGACACCAATCCCACTTGGCTCACCAAATTTCGTTCTTCTAGATTAAACCGTTCGTTTGCAGTAACCGTTTTCATGTTTAGGTTTCACTCTGTTTTCTCCTATATGGATAAATGTATTTGGAACTCAAAAGCAACCACGGTTCGTGCTAGCTCTTTGAAACGTGGCACAATAATGTAGTTCCAAGTTCTATCGCTATGGTTTGTGTCCTATTGAAGTAGCCCCAAGCAGAGACTTAAGAGAATCACTTTCATTGAAAGGGGTTGCCAAGCTTCCAAAAAACTACGAGTTTCCTGAAATCTCAGCAAACATTTTTTCACCCAATCTTGATGATACTGGCAGGTAATGATCAGTATACTAATCCCACTTGGCTCACCAAATTTCGTTCTTCTAGGTTAAACCGTTCCTTTGCAGTAACCGTTTTCATGTTTAGGTTTCACTTTGTTTTCTCCTATATGGATACATGTAGTTGAAACTCTAAATCAAACACGGCTTGTGCTAGCTCTTTGAAACTTGGCACAATAATGTAGTTCCAAGTTCTATCGCTATGGTTTGTGTCCTATTGAAGTAGGCCCCAAGCAGAGACTGACGAGAATCACTTTCATTGAAAGGGTTGCAAAGCTTCTAAAAAGCTACGAGTTTCCTGAAATCTCAGCAAACATTTTTTCACCCAAACTTGATGATACTGGCAGGTCATGATCAGTGCACCAATCCCACTTGGCTCACCAAATTTCGTTCTTCTAGGTTAAACCGTTCCTTTGCAGTAACCGTTTTCATGTTTAGGTTTCACTCTGTTTTCTCCTATATGGATACATGCATTTGGAACTCAATATCAAGCACGGTTTGTGCTAGCTCTTTGAAACGTGGCACAATAATGTAGTTCCAAGTTCTATCGCTATGGTTTGTGTCCTATTGATGTAGCCCCAAGCAGAGACTGACGAGAATCACTTTCATTGAAAGGGTTGCCAAGCTTCCAAAAAGCAACGAGTTTCCTGAAATCTCAGCAAACATTTTTTCACAAAATCTGGATGATACTGGCAGGTAATGATCAGTACACCAATCCCAATTGGCTCACCAAATTTCGTTCTTCTAGGTTAAACCGTTCCTTTGCAGTAACCGTTTTCATGTTTAGGTTTCACTCTGTTTTCTCCTATATGGATACATGCATTTGGAACTCAATATCAAGCACGGTTTGTGCTAGCTCTTTGAAACGTGGCACAATAATGTAGTTCCAAGTTCTATCGCTAAGGTTTGTGTCCTATTGAAGTAGCCCCAAGCAGAGACTGACGAGAATCACTTTCATTGAAAGGGGTTGCCAAGCTTCTAAAAAACTACGAGTTTCCGGAAATATCAGCAAACATTTTTCACCCAATCTAGATGATACTTGCAGGTAATGATCAGGACACCAATCCCACTTGGCTCACCAAATTTCGTTCTTCTAGTTTAAACCGTTCGTTTGCAGTAACCGTTTTCATGTTTAGGTTTCACTCTGTTTTCTCCTATATGGATAAATGTATTTGGAACTCAAAACCAAGCAAGGTTTGTGCTAGCTCTTTGAAACGTGGCACAATAATGTAGTTCCAATTTTTATCGCTATGGTTTGTATCCTATTGAAGTAGCCCCAAGCAGAGACTGACGAGAATCACTTTCATTGAAAGGGGTTGCCAATCTTCCAAAAAACTATGAGTTTTCGGAAATCTCAGCAAACATTTTTTCACCCAATCTTGATGATACTTGCAGGTAATGATCAGGACACCAATCCCACTTGGCTCACCAAATTTCGTTCTTCTAGATTAAACCGTTCGTTTGCAGTAACCGTTTTCATGTTTAGGTTTCACTCTGTTTTCTCCTATTTGGATAAATGTATTTGGAACTCAAAACAAAGCACGGTTTGTGCTAGCTCTTTGAAACGTGGCACAATAATGTAGTTCCAAGTTCTATCGCTATGGTTTGTATCCTATTGAAGTAGTCCCAAGCAGAGACTGACGAGAATCACTTTCATTGAAAGGGGTTGCCAAGCTTCCAAAAAACTACGAATTTCCTGAAAACTCAGCAAACATTTTTTCACCCAATCTTGATGATACTGGCAGGTAATGATCAGTACACCAATCCCACTTGGCTCACCAAATTTCGTTCTTCTAGGTAAAATCGTTCCTTTGCAGTAACCGTTTCATGTTTAGGTTTCACTCTGTTTTCTCCTATATGGATACATGTATTTGGAACTCAATATCAAGCACGGTTTGTGCTAGCTCTTTGAATCTTGGCACAATAATGTAGTTCCAAGTTTCTATCGCTGTGGTTTGTGTCCTATTGAAGTAGCCCCAAGCAGAGACTGACGAGAATCACTTTCATTGAAAGGGTTGCAAAGCTTCTAAAAAGCTACGAGTTTCCTGAAATCTCAGCAAACATTTTTTCACCCAATCTTGATGATATTGGCAGGTAATGATCAGTACACCAATCCCACTTGGCTCACCAAATTTCGTTCTTCTAGGTTAAACTGTACCTTTGCAGTAACCGTTTTCCATGTTTAGGATTCACTCTGTTTTCTCCTATATGGATACATGTATTTGGAACTCAAAATCAAGCACGGTTTGTGCTAGCTCTTTGAAACTTGGCACAATAATGTAGTTCCAAGTTCTATCGCTATGGTTTGTGTCCTATTGAAGTAGCCCCAAGCAGAGACTTAAGAGAATCACTTTCATTGAAAGGGGTTGCCAAGCTTCCAAAAAACTACGAGTTTCCTGAAATCTCAGCAAACATTTTTTCACCCAATCTTGATGATACTGGCAGGTAATGATCAGTATACTAATCCCACTTGGCTCACCAAATTTCGTTCTTCTAGGTTAAACCGTTCCTTTGCAGTAACCGTTCTCATGTTTAGGTTTCACTCTGTTTTCTCCTATATGGATACATGTAGTTGAAACTCTAAATCAAACACGGCTTGTGCTAGCTCTTTGAAACTTGGCACAATAATGTAGTTCCAAGTTCTATCGCTATGGTTTGTGTCCTATTGAAGTAGCCCCAAGCAGAGACTGACGAGAATCACTTTCATTGAAAGGGTTGCAAAGCTTCTAAAAAGCTACGAGTTTCCTGAAATCTCAGCAAACATTTTTTCACCCAATCTTGATGATACTGGCAGGTCATGATCAGTACACCAATCCCACTTGGCTCACCAAATTTCGTTCTTCTAGGTTAAACCGTTCCTTTGCAGTAACCGTTTTCATGTTTAGGTTTCACTCTGTTTTATCCTATATGGATACATGCATTTGGAACTCAATATCAAGCACGGTTTGTGCTACCTCTTTGAAACTTGGCAAAATAATGTAGTTCCAAGTTCTATCGCTATGGTTTGTGTCCTATTGAAGTAGCCCCAAGCAGAGACTGACGAGAATCACTTTCATTGAAAGGGTTGCCAAGCTTCCAAAAAGCAACGAGTTTCCTGAAATCTCAGCAAACATTTTTTCACAAAATCTGGATGATACTGGCAGGTAATGATCAGTACACCAATCCCACTTGGCTCACCAAATTTCGTTCTTCTAGGTTAAACCGTTCCTTTGCAGTAACCGTTTTCATGTTTAGGTTTCACTCTGTTTTCTCCTATATGGATAAATGTATTTGGAACTCAATATCAAGCACGGTTTGTGCTAGCTCTTTGAAACGTGGCACAATAATGTAGTTCCAAGTTCTATCGCTATGGTTTGAGTCCAATTGAAGTAGCCCCAAGCAGAGACTGACGAGAATCACTTTCATTGAAAGGGGTTGCCATGCTTCCAAAAACTATGAGTTTTCGGAAATCTCAGCAAACATTTTTTCACCCAATCTTGATGATACTTGCAGGTAATGATCAGGACACCAATCCCACTTGGCTCACCAAATTTCGTTCTTCTAGATTAAACCGTTCGTTTGCAGTAACCGTTTTCATGTTTAGGTTTCACTCTGTTTTCTCCTATTTGGATAAATGTATTTGGAACTCAAAACAAAGCACGGTTTGTGCTAGCTCTTTGAAACGTGGCACAATAATGTAGTTACAAGTTCTATCGCTATGGTTTGTGTCCTATTGAAGTAGCCCCAAGCAGAGACTGACGAGAATCACTTTCATTGAAAGGGTTGCCAAGCTTCCAAAAATCTAAGAGTTTCTTGAAAACTCAGCAAACATTTTTTCACCCAATCTTGATGATACTGGCAGGTAATGATCAGTACACCAATCCCACTTGGCTCACCAAATTTCGTTCTTCTAGGTAAAATCGTTCCTTTGCAGTAACCGTTTTCATGTTTAGGTTTCACTCTGTTTTCTCCTATATGGATACATGTATTTGGAACTCAATATCAAGCACGGTTTGTGCTAGCTC
Source organism: Urocitellus parryii (assembly GCF_045843805.1). Taxonomy (NCBI): domain Eukaryota; kingdom Metazoa; phylum Chordata; class Mammalia; order Rodentia; family Sciuridae; genus Urocitellus; species Urocitellus parryii. The sequence continues at coordinate 1,868 of NW_027552500.1, read as the reverse complement.
TTTGAATCTTGGCACAATAATGTAGTTCCAAGTTCTATCGCTATGGTTTGTGTCCTATTGAAGTAGCCCCAAGCAGAGACTGACGAGAATCACTTTCATTGAAAGGGTTGCCAAGCTTCCAAAAAGCAACGAGTTTCCTGAAATCTCAGCAAACATTTTTTCACCCAATCTGGATGATATTGGCAGGTAATGATCAGTACACCAATCCCACTTGGCTCACCAAATTTCGTTCTTCTAGGTTAAACCGTTCCTTTGCAGTAACCGTTTTCATGTTTAGGTATCACTCTGTTTTCTCCTATATGGATACATGTATTTGGAACTCAAAATCAAGCACGGTTTTTGCTAGCTCTTTGAAACTTGGCACAATAATGTAGTTCCAAGTTCTATCGCTATGGTTTGTGTAATATTGAAGTAGCCCCAAGCAGAGACTGACGAGAATCACTTTCATTGAAAAGGGTTGCCAAGCTTCCAAAAAACTACGAGTTTCCGGAAATCTCAGCAAACATTTTTTTCACTCAATCTTGATGATACTGGCAGGTAATGATCAGTACACCAATCCCACTTGGCTCACCAAATTTCATTTTTTTAGGTTAAACCGTTCCTTGGCATTAACCGTTTACAAGTTTAGGTTTCACTCTGTTTTCTCCTATATGGATACATGTATTTGGAACTCAAAATCAAGCACGGTTTGTGCTAGCTCTTTGAAACTTGGCACAATAATGTAGTTCCAAGTTCTATCGCTATGGTTTGTGTCCCATGAAGTAGCCCCAAGCAGAGACTGACGAGAATCACTTCCATTTAAAGGGGGTTGCCAAGCTTCCTAAAAATCGAGTTTCCTGACATCTCAGCAAACATTTTTTCACCCAATCTTGATGATACTGGCAGGTAATGATCAGTACACCAATCCCACTTGGTCACCAAATTTCGTTCTTCTAGGTTAACCGTTCTTTGCAGTAACCGTTTTCATGTTTAGGTTTCACTCTGTTTTCTCCAATATGGATACATGCATTTGGAACTCAATATCAAGCACAGTTTGTGCTAGCTCTTTGAAACTTGGCACAATAATGTAGTTCCAAGTTCTATCGCTATGGTTTGTGTCCTACTGAAGTAGCCCCAAGCAGAGACTGACGAGAATCACTTTCATTGAAAGGGTTGCCAAGCTTCCAAAAGCAACGAGTTTCCTGAAATCTCAAGCAAACATTTTTTCACCCAATCTGGATGCTATTGGCAGGTCATGCTCAGTACCACAATCCCACTTGGCTCACCAAATTTCGTCTTCTAGGTTAAACCGTTCCTTTGCAGTAACAGTTTTCATGTTTAGGTTTCACTCTGTTTTCTCCTTTATGGATACATGTATTCTGGAACTCAATATCAAGCACGGTTTTGCTAGCTCTTTGAAAATTTGGCAAATAATGTAGTTCCAAGTTCTATCGCTATGGTTTGTGTCCTATTGAAGTAGCCCCAAGCAGAGACTGACGAGATCACTTTCATTGAAAGGGTTGCCAAGCTTCCAAAAAAGCAAACGAGTTTCCTGAAATCTCAGCAAACATTTTTTCACAAAATCTGGATGATACTGGCAGGTAATGATCAGTACACCAATCCCACTGGCTCACCAAATTTCGTTCTTCTAGGTTAAACCGTTCCTTTGCAGTAACCGTTTTCATGTTTAGGTTTCACTCTGTTTTCTCCTATAGGATACCATGCATTTGAACTCAATATCAAGCCACGGTTTGTGCTAGCTCTTTGGAAACGTGGCACAATAATGTAGTTCCAAGTTCTATCGCTACGGTTAGTGTCCTATTGAAGTAGCCCCAAGCAGAGACTGACGAGACCATACAATCACTTTCATTGCAAGGGGTTGCCAAGCT